>NC_060188.1:29727082-29934582 GCF_021184085.1 Oncorhynchus gorbuscha
AATTCCTTATTTCATTCAACAAACAGCTATGTGAAAAAAATGTGTCTAATTTAATGGCCTTAATTTATCAAAGAGTATGCATTTGTTTGAATGAAATATTACCGTGAGGTATTGTGTTTCCAATGGATTACTGGTGATGAACAGGTTGAAAACTTGTACAGTACACTAGTATCCCGGTCTATTTCCAAGTTTGGGCATTTCCTTTTTTGATCCTTTTGAGGTGTTTGGCTGTTATTTCCTTTGTCGCCACCTGACTTAGGTAAATATATGTCAAATACTTTAAATACTACAGGTTCGCTTGATTTAGCTTACCGACTACAATAGAATCGTCCCAAAAGTGCAAACGCGACCTCCTTGCACAACAATCAAGCTCAATCATGCTCATTTTCAGAATATGAAAGTACCTGACAAAACGCATTTGACCCAGCTCTGGTATTTTACTTCTCACACCACTGTGCTCAGTGTAGAGGACTCCTCTGGTCTGTCCAGTTTGCTGGGAAGGGACTTGAGGTACTCCAGGTGTCTCCGTGCGTCTTCCTGGTTGTGCCTGACATAATACACCAGGTAGGAGATGACCATGGCGAACCAGCCGAACATGGTCACCAGCATGGCCACGTCCGTGGTCCTCTTGAGCCCTGCGCACAGGTCCAGGTCGGCAGCCACCATGACGAAGGGCACCCCTGTATCTACGCCGACATCCTTGGGCTCCGAAGTGTGACACACCACGCCAGCCAGTGAGGCCGGTTCCAGGTCCAGCCGGGGCATAGCCACCTGGAGGCGGCAGTCACAGTGCCAGGGGTTGTGGGTGAGGTTGGCCTGGGCCCTCAGGCCCCCCAGGACCTCTGGCTCCAGGGTGGTCAGTCTGTTAGAGGACAGGTCCAGGCTCCTGAGAGAGGGGACCAGACTCCGGAAGGCCCCCGGCTCCATCTGAGTTAGCTCATTGTGGGAGAGGTCCAGCTCGTTGAGTAAAGGAAGCCCCGCAAAGGCGTCGGCGGGGATGGTGGTGAGGAGGTTACCGTCCAGGTAAAGTCGGCGGGTGTCGTTAGGCAGGTCATGCGGCACCTCCGCCAGGCGCATGTTGCTGCAGCGCACCACCCTCCCGCCATCTGCAGACTCGGAGCAGTAGCAGCTCTCGGAGCAGCCGGTGTTCGCCCCGTGGAGGCCCGCGGTGGTGGAGCTGAGTACCAGACTATGCAGCAGCAGGCATGCCACCAAGGAGTGGCACAGCAGCCATTCTGCCAGCAGCGGCATGGTGGGATACAGGCATACCCTCCTAGAAGAACACAGCCCCTGGACCATTAGCCAAGACAACCCTGCATAGGTCACAGGTTCACCAACCAGCCAGCCTGAGAGACAATGAGGAAAAATGTCAGAGAGAAAATAATGGAGAAAAGGAACGAGGACAACAAGTGATTGCAAGTGACACTAATATCAGTGTGGCAGAAGCAACACAGAACCATCTCTGTGTGAGCAGTCCTAATAGCCATACAAGTGCCAGGTGTTATTTTCGGCCCACTTGGATCTTGACTGGGCTAATTGTAATGAATTGGCACTTGTGTCCTGACGAACAGAAAATGACAAAACACAGCTGTAGTGTAGAGGAGGAGTGGGATGGAGATCAGCGAAGGTGTCATACTTGCATACAGATTACAGATAAGGTGCTTCCTGACAGTGCTGTGATGTAAGATGGAACTCTCATTGATTGGCATGTTTTTTCTCTCTCTTGTCCTACTTCAACTGTTGCCGTGGAGTGACTTGGCATTACCATAATCCTGCTCTGATTCAGTGGAACTGGAGAGATTGACGCTCAAAAGATATATGGTCATGCTTATTTCAGAAGGCAAAGTGTTGTCAGCCTCTAATGGATTCAGAGTGAATATCTCTGGGCCTCTAGCACCTACTGTACAGCACCAACCCTGTTTTGGATGTAGGCTACGGGCTAGATTCAATCAGACGCGCCTTAACCCGCGATAACCGACAACTGCATAGCAGTATTATCTTTTATGTAGTCGAAGTCATTGAATGAGTGTCATTTCTATATAGCCTACACTTTCTCGTTCGGAACGTCTAACACGTAGGATTTAAGAACAGGTGTTTGTTTCGTGACAATGACGACAAGGGCAGCCGCTCACCGATTCGACAGCCCCAACGCAGTTACACCCCCAGCATCGCCTAAATAAAAGCAATAAAACTACTATGCAGTTGTCGGTTATCGCGAGTTAAGGGCTCTATTCAATCAGTACCGCTGCGGCGTTCCAGATTGTTGCGATAGAAAAGTGAAGGTACTTTCCGATTGATCCGACATATGCACATTGACCGTGAATGTAGTCTCCGCTAACACGGGAACATTTCAATCACGCTGTAATAGAGCCCTAATGTTGGAACTAATTGAATCTAGGCCTAAGTCTGTTTGGATGTAGGCTATATCTGCAACGGTAAGTAGGTACTCTTTGGGCCATTTAGTGGAAGTACATTTTGAGTCAATCAATGTAATGTTTCCGGGCCCATCGGTACTCTGCCCGACTCAGGTAATAGACTCTGGAGCAGCGCTGTCTGAGGCAGGCTGAGGCGCAGTAAATGCCACAGTCCAGTATCATCTTACTAATCTTCTCTAAAGGCCACATAGAATGTGTTTCTTCACTGACACAAAACCCCAGAGAAAGTGTATGAGTTGGACGGGACGCTCACAGTTTCACCGCAACACTACTGTAGCCTAGAGCGGCGTTCCACAAACTCGGTCCTGAGGACTCCCTGGGTGCACGTTTAGATTTTTGCCCTGCACAGCCGAATTCAAATAATCAAAACTTGATGAGAACAGCTACAGTACATTATGTCTGTACACAACAGGCCGATCTGGCGGGATATAAAGTTTGGAAAACCCTGACCTAAAAGGTCTAACAACCGAGAGCTCTTATTCGTCGTATGTTGGTTAAATGGAATTGTAAATCCTGCACGTTAAAATGGAAACATATATTATTCCTAAAGTATTCACCAATTTACAAAACCAGCTGAGTCAAAGAAAAGAATGATAACTGAAAAGACATAAAACAGTAACTGGCATCTTTATATCCAACCTGGCTCCCATCCCATCAGATTGGCCTGTTGCATACGGGCATAATGTACTGTAACATAATGTACTGTAACATAATGTACTGTTCGTTCAGCTTCTGGGAAATGAGCTCTATCTGGGCCAGACAGACTCCACTTAGGCTGGTTTACAAATGACATAATCTAAGAGCGGCTCTTAAATTCACATTACAAAGGCAGCACGGCTCAATAAAAAGGAGTGTGTCTCGCACTCCGTCTCCTCAGAGTCAGGGTGAGGGATGGCCGAGTGTCTGGGAGGCCCGAGTGAACCATATAACAACCGTATTAGTGGTACCTGTCACAGCATGTCATCGTGATACAGTAAGTTTCCCTGTGTGAGTTGATCAGAAGAAGTCTGGTTTATTAGGGTTCTGCTGAATGCGTAAGGAGGAGAGGGGTACAACCTGATAAAGAAAATGACGAGCGGCTCAACCACCATTAACTTGACAAGCACTAATTCCAAACGATACAGAACCCCACTATCTAAATGGAATGGATTGATATACTGTACTGTTTGACTGTACTATAGTGTTTGTACTACAGTGTGCGCCCGTGTGTATGTGTGTGACCGAGAGTAGACTCAGTAGTTCATTTACTCAGTTACATCCGTTTTTTGTTGTTGTATAATACTAACGACTTAGTATTACATAGGCCAAGAGAGTATTGAATATAAATGTTGCAACTCTGCCATGCCACCAATGTGCTGGTCCCAATTGACTAACTCTCTCAGTTACTTATGAGTCCTGCAATAAGAAACGTATTTCCCACTGTTAAAGTATAGCAAAAATACAGCCGAACCACAGGGCCTGGTGTACAATGTGCACTCACTGTCTGACCACAAGAAGAACATTTGAATGCATTAGATTAGACTATCCTCCCAGTAAGTGATATGGGGGAACTTGCAATTATCGAGCGAAGGAAGGCCTCGTGCTGTTATCCTCTATCGATTCCTCCCTCTTCCTCCTCCTCCCTCCTCCTCAGTACGGTGATGGATACTCTCCAGTCATTGGTTTGACGTTCACATGGTTAAACTTTGTGCAATAGAAGAACTTGTCTCACGGGGTTTGCCGCTGCGCGCAGGGATTACACAGTCAGAAAACCCCTAGAAGTGTTATTGTAGGAATACTGTGAGAGACAAAAAAACAAATACTCAGCTTGTTCCTAGTACATGATGCATGGACCATCTACTCAAATGAGGGTTCTTAATAGCCGTGTAAGATACTAACTTTGGCTAAAGTATCTCTAATCATCTGTTATGCATGTGAATGAGTTGGTCTGAATCCGTTCTCAATTAAAGCTCCTTTCAGCCGGACTGCCAGACATCACACAAAATCCCCCGCAGGCAAAGTTCTAATGCATTAAACTATTCAGAATGTGGGAACTTTATAAATCAAATGTTGATATGGCAAAATATGAATGTACATAATCAAATATTAATGTACACAGAGGTAGGCCTACATTTATAAGCCATTACTCTCTCAACAGTCAGGCTAAATTGATGCATTCATAATAGTATACTGTATGTGCCAAAGGTTCATTCCTTTGGCACATACAGTAGACAATTATGAATTCATTAGGCCACTGACCTGCATTTGGAAGTGTTTTATGGATACCCTATATAACTGATTAATTATGAATATTGATATGTAGTTTACAAAAGCATATCATATCCCCCTGAGATATGATTATGTAAGCTGCACCTCAATACTCCATCATGACAATGAAAAATGAAAAGGTCCCCAACAATAAAGCAATACAATGTTTCAGACAACAAGATTCAATATTTCTCAATGCAATATAATGTTACTCCTCTATGAAACTTTTGCTTCTTATGTATAAAGGACATATGCATTCATTCTATCATCAGATGTAAATATAAGGCTGGCAAACATAAGAGCTTTCTTACCACTTCAGATGTTGTTGTCCGGGAGGAGAACATTTGTCAGTGCAGCATGCTTCACAGAACAGCGTCCATATCTCAGCTGCGATTACAGTACTCGCGAGCAATGCAGCGCAGCCCGAGAATCCGCGTCAAAGCCCAATGGACTGGAGCCTGCTTACCAACATTCAATACCGATGGTTGTTGCCTCTCCGCTCCCCGTTATCTAGTTGTTGAAGAAATTAACACGACTGTAAATATAAAGAGGGGCACAGGGGAATTGGTAACCTATTCTTGTCGGCTTAAATTGGAATATGAGCCGTCAAACGCAGGCACAGGCGTCGAAGCATATCATCTCCTCACAACACACACACACACAGCCTGCTACAGTACATGGCTATTTGTTACTGCTGCGCTGTGCGCTCTGCTGTGCCCATGAACCCACGTCGTGACTTCTTAGAGGCGGGAAACCTTTCCATGATTCATGTCATGCATAGCATTCAAGGGAAGTGTGCAAAGGCTGAGAAAGCTAAAATGTTCTGCGTTTAAATTACGTTTCCCTAAAATATTATATTATATAATGTATAATTATAATGTAATATGTACAGAAGGATATGTTAACTGGAAAAGTATTTTATCAATAGAAAGTAAACAAATTTGTTTTCAAATTGTACAGCTAATTTCTTACAATTCTACATATTTTGGCATAACTTATGCCATGTTAATATGATATGATATCATGAGTGAGATATCATCAGATATCATGAGTGAGAGTGACTAGCAAAGTCAATGCTGGCTCCCGGGAGGTCAGGGCCCCTGGGCTCGTGCCCTAGACTAACAAGACTAATTTGCCAATCTTGTTAACTGGCATGGGCTAATTGAGTGACTGTAAGTGATTGACATGCAGTATAACTAGAGGAAAACTGCTGATGCACAACTAAGTTTTGAAATTGCACTTTGTGTATTCTACTATTCTTCCTTTCAACAGTAATTTTAGACCCAGACTGACAAAAACATATGAGGTTACGGACATGATAAGAAGTCGACCTTCAGCTACACTGTCTGTCAGCCATCGTAAAATAGGCCTAAAGAGTCCAATTGTAGATTAAGCAAAGTCTCTGTTCTCAAAGGCTATGATCTCCAAGAGAGAGCAACATGCTTGATATCTGATATGGCTGAAATAGAAGGAGGAATCTCCAAAATGTAGAAGAATTGATAATGTGTTTACGGAGGACATCCATTAAGTAGAGTGGAGAAGAGAGATGGATAGAGAGAGAAGACTCACTTGCACCTTTCTCAATGAACATAAAACAAAGAGAAATGAGGAAAAAATGATTTAATGGAGCTTTTCTTACTTAGAGAGAAAATAGACAGAAGCGTGACTAAAGGAAGGTTAGCGCCAATATAATTCAATTAAATAAGAAGGAGTGTAGATTTAAAGAGTGGCTAGACAATAATATATTAGAAGGGGTTGAAAACAACGTCAGAGGAGAAGGTGTGAAAGGCAGGGACGGAGGGAGAGGGGGGAGGAAGGGAAAGAGGGAGAGAGAAGAGTGTCTTGAGGAAAATGGAACAAGGAAGAGGGGAGGGGGGATGGAGAGAGCTGTCAAATTCTTACTTGCTTCCTCAACCATGGTTTCCTCAATTACTTTCAATGCTCATTGGAGGAGGAGGCCCGGGGAAGGGACCTTAAATCCTCTTCACTAATGCAAGCATATGATAGCTAGCCTGTTTTGCTAGCATAGACTGAAATATGTTCCGGGATTCATCCGATGGCATTGAGGAGTACACCACATCAGTCACTGGCTTCATCAATAAGTGCATCGATGACGTCGTCCCCACAGTGACTGTACGTACATACCCGAACCAGAAGCCATGGATTACAGGCAACATCCTCACTGAGCTAAAGGGTAGAGCTGCCGCTCTCAAGGAGCGGGACTCTAACTCGGAAGTTTATAAGAAATCCCGCTATGCCCTCCGACGAACTACCAAACAGGAAATGCGTCAATACAGGACTAAGATCCAATTGTACTACACCGGCTCCGATGCTCGTCATATGTGGCAGGATTTGCAAACTATTACAGACTACAAAGGGAAGCACAGCCAAGAGCTGCCCAGTGACATGAGCCTACCAGATGGGCTAAATAACGTCTATGCTTGCTCAGGGCAAGTAACACCGAAACATGCATGAGAGCATCAGCTGTTCCGGATGACTGTGTGATCCCGCTCTTCGCAGCAGATGAGAGTAAGACCTTTAAACAGGTCAACATTCACAAGGCCGCAGGGCTTACCAGGATGTGTACTCCGAGCATGTGCTGAACAAATGGCAGGTGTCTTCACTGACATTTTCCACCTCTCCCTGTCTGAGTCTGTAATAGCAACATGTTTCAAGCATACCACCATAGTCCCTGTGACCAAGAACACTAAGGTAACCTGCATAAATGACTACTGGCCCAAAGCACTCGCGTCTGTAGCCATGAAGTGCTTTGAAAGGCTGGTCATGGCTCACATCAACACCATTATCCCAGAAACCCTAGACCCACTCCAATTTGCATACCACCCCAACAGATCCCCAGATGATGCAATCTCTATTGCACTCCACACTGCCATTTCACAACTGGACAGAATGAACACTTTTGTGAGAATGCTATTCATTGACTCCAGCCACTCTAGTCGTAGACTGTTCTCTCTGCTACCGCACGGCAAGCAGTACCGGAGCGCCAAGTCTAGGACCAATAGGCTTCTAAACAGCTTCTATCCTCAAGCCATAAGACTTATGAACATCTAATAAAATGGCTACCCAGAATTTTTGTACCGAACACACACTCTTTTACGCTGCTGCTACTCTCTGTTATTATCTAAGCATAGTCACTTTAATAACTCTACCTACATGTACATATTACCTCAATTACCTCGACTAACCGGTGCCCCCACACATGACTCTGTACTGGTACCCTCTGTATATAGCCTCGCTATTGTTATTTTACTGCTGCTCTTTAATTACTGGTTACTTGTATTTCTTATTTTTTTTCCGGTATTTTTCTTAAAACTGCATTGTTTTGCTTGTAAAGTAAGCATTTCACTGTAAGGTTGTAATACCTGTTGTATTCGGCGCGTGTGACAAATACAATTTGATTTGATAGTAACGTGTTCCAATCCTTGTTTCCTCAATTCCTCTTAAAACTTATTGGAGGAGGAGGCCCGGAGAACCTTAAATCCTCATCTCCATTGCAAGAATATGAAAGCTAGTAACATTTTCAGACACAGAACGGGTTTGCAGCTGCAATACGGAGCCTTAAGAGAGCTAAAGAGAAACTGGAGTCACAGAGGTTGTCAGCGTGGAAGTTTGCTTTGCCTCAGGGCAGGTGATGGAGAGGACACATATGCTCTCTCTCTCTCAACCCCTCAAGAACACATTGTCACAGCTCTCCGATTGTCCTCAACACCACTCCTCAAAAGCAGTACATTTCTTTCTGTCATTGTGCTAGAGTGCCAGCATGGAATGCAGTACTGAATAATCTTATGTATTTCGCTTGGGAAAGGAGAGTTCAAGGCAATAAGAAAAAATGTTCTGAAGTGAAGTTTGTTATATTTTGGCTGAGCCTCTGTGTGTACACGTCTATCTATATAGACACCAGACCAGGCTGCAGTTGACATTTTCCATCTCTGCCCAACTTTCCCTGACTGGTCTGTGTCTCGTCAGTGTTCAGTATGCCTCGTCAGGCCTCTGACTGCAGGAGGAGTGTGATGGTTTCTTAAAGGCAGCTCATTAAAGCTGCATGGTCTCCACCCCTGGTGTGTGTGTCAGCCCTGATGCCTTGCCCCCCTGTCCCTTGTCAGCCCTGGTTAGCTTCTGAGCCAGACACAGCTAGTTTTACTGCGTGCTGCTGGGTGACAGGTCTCACACACCTGTAGCCAGGCTCACACATACACACACTCATGTATAATCAACGACACTCAGGAGAAAGCAGGTACACGCACGCACACACGCACGCACGCACGCACGCACGCACGCACGCACGCACGCACGCACGCACGCACGCACGCACGCACACACACACACACACACACACACACACACACACACACACACACACACACACACACACACACACACACACACACACACACACACACACACACACATTTGGTTTACTATCCTTGTGGGTACCAAACAATTGATTTCCCATCTAAGTTGACACACACAAAAATATGTTTTGAAATAATGAGCCACTCTCCTCTCCCCCATGCGCTTGAGAGAGAAACAATATGTTCGAAACATACAAGCTTCGTCCCCATGTCGAAGGGAGAAGGGTCAGTTTTCTGTAGGTTATAATTATGTATTTCTCAACTCTCAATATTCATCTCAATAGCATATATTTTTACAACAAAGACATTTGACATATGGAGCTCATGGGTAGTAGCTAATAATTGCAACATTTCTTTTAGGACATTCAATTTATTGTTGGATGAATACATGGCTACTAGCAGTGGGTATTATATTTAGTGATAGCAATGAAGTGTGTGTTTCTAGCTCTTCAGGTGTTGAAACCCAAATTAATTAGCCTATGATATTAGTTAGTGCACATCATCTCGTTTTATTTCAACCTTATTTTACCAGGTAAGTTGACTGAGAACACATTCTCATTTACAGCTACAACCTGGGGAATATTTCCAGGGAAGAGGAGGGGGGACGAATAAGACAATTGGAAACCGGGGATGATTAGATGGCATGAAGGACAGATTGGGAATTTAGCGAGGACACCAGGGTTAACACCGCTACTCTTACAATAAGTGCCATGGGATCTTTAGTGACCTCAGAGAGTCAGGACACCCGTTCAACGTCCCATCTGAAAGACGATAATCCACACAGGAAAATGTCCACAATAACTGCGCTGGGATAATTTTAGACCGGAGAAAATAGTGCCACCTACTGGCCTTACAACACCACTTCCAGCAACATCTGGTCTCCCATCCAAGGGCTGACCAGGACCAACCCTGCTTAGCTTCAGAGGCAAGCCAATAGTGAGATGAAGGGTGGTATGCTGCTTAATTGCAGTGCATTTGGAAAGTATTCAGACCCCTCGAATAACATTGTGTTACTTTACAGCCTTATTCTAAAATGGATACATCCCCCCCCCTCATCAATCTACACACAATACCCCAAAACAAAAAGCAAAAACAGGTTTAAAAAAATGGAAATATCACATTTAACTAAGTATTCAGATCCTTTACTCAGTGTTTTGTTGAAGCACCTTTGTCAGTAATTACTGCCTTGAGTCTTCTTGAGTATGACGCTACAAGCTTGGCACACCTGACTTGGGGAGATTCTCCCATTATTCTCTGCAGATCACCTCAAGCTCTGTCAGGTTGGATGGGGAGCGTTGATGCACAGCTATTTTCAGGCCTCTCCAGAGCTGTTAGATTGGGTTCAAGTCCGGGCTCTGGCTGGGCCTCTCAAGGATATTCAGACACTTGTCCCGAAACCACTTCTGCATTGTCTTGGCTCTGTGCTTAGCTTCTTTCTCCTGTTGGAAGTTGAACATTCGCCCCAGTCTGAGTTTACTGAGCACTTTGGAGCAGGTTTTCATTAAGGATCTCTCTGTACTTCGCTCCGTTTGTCTTTCCCTCGATCATCACTAGTCTCCCAATCCCTGCCTCTGAAAAACATCCCCACAGCATGACTCCGCCACCACCATGTTTCACCGTAGGGATGGTGCCAGATGTACTCAAGACATGATGCTTGGCTTTCAGGCCAAAGAGTTCCATCTTGGTTTCATCAGACCAGAGACTCTTGTTTCTCATGGTCTGAGAGTCCTTTAGGTGCCTTTTGGTAAACTCCAAGCGGCTGTCATGTGCCTTTTTACTGCAGAGTGGATTCCGTCTGGCCACTCTACCATAATGGCCTGATTGGTGGAGTGCTGCAGAGATGGTTGCCCTTGTGAAAAGTTCTCCCATATGACAGAGCTCCAGAGATCCTTTGTGGAGAGTGACCATCGGGTTCTTGGTCACCTCCCTGATCAAGGCCCTTCTCCCTCGATTGTCCAGTTTGGAAGGGCAGCCAGCTCTAGGAAGAGTCTTGGTGGTTCCAAACTTCTTCCATTTACGAATGATGGGGCAACTGTTTTCTTAGGGACCTTCAATGCTGCAGACATTATTAGGTACCCTTCCCCAGATCTATGCTTCAACACAGTCCTGTCTCGAGGTCAACGGACAATTCCTTTGACCTTATGGCTTGGTTTTTGCTCTGACATGCACTGTCAATTTGGGGACCTTACCACATTGACGGGACAGTAGCGGAGAAGGTGGAAAGTTTTAAGTTCCTCGGGGTACACATCACGGAAAAACTGAAATGGCCCACCCACACAGACAGCGTGGTGAAAAAGGTGCAACAGCCTTCAGGAGGCTGAAGAAATTTTGCTTGTCATCGAAAACACTCACAAACTTTTACAGATGCACAATCGAGAGCATCCTGTCGGGCTACATCACCGCCTGATACGGTGTGTACCTTTCCAAATCATGCCCAATCAATTGAATTTACCACAGGTGGACTCTACTCAAGTTGTAGAACTATCTTAAGAATGACCAATGGAAACAGGATGCATCTTAGCTCAATTTCGAGTCTCATAGTAATGGGTCTGAATACTTGTATGTATGTAAGGTATTTTGAAAACAATCCTAAAAGACGGTTTTCACTTTGTCATTATGGGGTACTGTGTGTAGATTGATAAGAAAAAACGTAATAATTTCATTAATTTTAGAATAAGGCTGTACCATAACAAAATGTGGAAAAAGTGAAGGGGTCTGAAAACTTTCGGAATGCACTGTACATAGAGAAAAAGGTAAGTAATTCATCTCTACTGAACAAAAATAAATCAGCACGTTCTGGAGTCCTATTTTGACAGTAAAATATAGCAACTATAGTCTAATTGTGAACCCGAAATACATGGCAATCATTGGATTATGTTGCACATCAAAATATCTTGAATCATGCCTTCCTGCTTGGATGTGTTAGATGAAACCACTTATTTCTCAAATTCCTCAGTAGTCTATATATTATACTTCTTCATAAAGCACTATGAATTACTTTATAAGAGAATGACTTGTAATTTGGGCCTGACCAAATTATGGGCTGGTGCCACCAACTGGTGTATTTACAGACATATTCGATCAATCGCCAGCCCAGTCTGCCACATGCTTCAAGAGGGCCACCATTGTTCCTGTTCCCTAGAAAGCTAAGGTAACTGAGCTAAATGACTATCGCCCCGTAGCACTCCCGTCATCATAAAGTGCTTTCAGAGACTAGTCAAGGACCATATCACCTCCACCCTACCTGACACCCTAGACCCACTCCACAGATGACGCAATCGCAATCACACTGCACACTGCTCTAACCCATCTGGACAAGAGGAATACGTATATAAGAATGTTGTTCATCGATTAAAGCTCAGCATTTAACATCATAGTACCCCCCAAACTTGCCATTAAACTCAAAACCCTGGGTCTCGACCGCAAACTGTGCAAATGGGTTCTGGACTTTCTGACGGGCTGCCCCCAGGTGTTGAGAGTAGGAAGCAACATCTCCACCCCGCTGATCCTCAACACTGGGGCTCCACAAGGGTGCACTCACAAACTTTTATAGATGCACAATCGAGAGCATCCTGTCGGGCTGTATCACCGCCTGGTATGGTAACTGCTCCGCCCACAACCGTAAGGCTCTCCAGAGGGTAGTGAGGTCTGCACGACGCATTACAGAGGGCAAACTACCTGCCCTCCAAGACACCTACACCACCCGATGTCACAGGAAGGCCATAAAGATCATCAAGGATATCAACCACCCGAGCCACTGCCTGTTCACCCCGTTATCATCCAGAAGGCGAGGTCAGTAGAGGTGCATGAAAGCTGGGACCAAGAGACTGAAAACAGCTTCTATCTCAAGGCCATCAGACTGTTAAAAACAGCCATCACTAACATTGAGTAGCTACTGCTAACATACTGACTCAAATCTCTTGCCACTTTAATAATTGCAAATTATTATGCAAGAAACATATCACTAGTCACTTTAAACAATGCTACTTTATGTAATGTTTACATACCCTACATTACTCATCTCATATGTATATAGATTCAATCAGATTAAGTGTTAACTGGCGTTGGCCGCATAGCTGATGGGTTGGCGGTGTCAGAGGTGTAACTGCGCTGTAGCTGTCAAATCGGGAGCAGCTGCTCTTTGATTATTGTCGCAAAGCCACACCCCTCTCACTCACATTTGAAGTTCAGAACGAGAAAGTTTAGGCTATATATAAATAATGACGCTCAAATAAAAAATGATTCAACAAAAGAATGTATCAGCTTATTCGAGTTGTAGATTAACATCTCAGATTCCAGTGTTCAAAATTGTAAACATGGGATTTCTTTTCATGCGACAGCCAATGGCAATGTCCGCTTTAGGTATAATGCCAGGAGGTGCTTGTGGATTTGACAGCTCTAACACAGTTCCACCCCCGTCAACGCCAAAACAACAGCTATGCGGACGTTGGCTAAAGCGTATCTGAATGAATAGAGCTCTAAATCGTTAGCTTGGCTTTTATAACGTATAAGGTTTAAGCAGACAGGCAGACAGACTGAAAGTGAACAAGAAAAAGCACAGAGTGACAGCTGGCAAGATGCTGAGAAATACAGCATAACAGGGAGGTAAACAAAATGGCTACTGCAGAGGCCCAGTTATAGGGGTGAGTTGTATCCCCAGCGGGGTTTTTACATATTGTATTTGTTTTAAATATGAGCTTGTTAAAAAAAGAGGAGGAGGACCATGTCTCATCAGTCACTGGTACATAAATGGTTGAGAAACCCTGTACTGTGCTGCCAAAGTTATGTCAGCCCTACTGCCTGTGTCTAAGTCTAACTCAGAGTGGATGCTGAATGTCAGACAGAAGGCTCAATCCTGGTGTAGATTGAGGTCTGTGACAGGTTCTGGGCAGTGGCTGACAGGGTCTGGGCACCAGTCTAGGATGAGTTGGCGGTGCGAGCAGTAGTCGGGGCTGGTGTGGATAAAATGCCAAGGCCAAATTCTTGTCCCTGGCAAACAGTATGATAGAGATAAATAGTTGTCTCTCTGGCGTGGCACCAGGTGGGATCCTTGTCTTTAGGCAGCCTTTTTTTCTTCATGTATGCTGTTCTCTCAACCTAGTAATGCAGCATGTGCTCCAGACAGTGTGTGTCAGCCAGGCTGGAGGAGAAAAAACGCAAAAAAGGAATAAATGTGAACACCAGCCAAGAGTGGGTTTCCCTCTGAGGCTGTCTCACTGCTGCATGTCGGCCACTGCACCGATGCTATTGTGGGGGACCCGTGTGTGTGTGTATGTGTGCATCTGTGCTTCTGTGCGTGTGTGTGTGAGTGTCTGAGTGAGTGAGTGAGTGAGTGAGTGAGTGAGTGAGTGAGTGAGTGAGTGAGTGAGTGCGTGCGTGAGTGAGTGAGTGAGTAAGTGTGAGTGAGTGAGTGAGTGAGTGAGTGAGTGAGTGAGTGAGTGAGTGAGTGAGTGAGTGAGTGAGTGAGTGAGTGAGTGAGAGAGAGAGAGAGAATACAGTGTGTACACTATGTAGTGTGTTTCGACATAATGAACGATGTGACAAAACATCTCCCTAGTGGATATAATAAGACCTGCATTACCATGTCCTTCTGCTTTATAGGTTTCTTCAAAATTCAAAAGGCACTCGCACAACTACAAATACTTAGGTGTCTGGTTAGACTGTAAACTCTCCTTCCAGACCCATATCAAACATCTCCAATCCAAAGTTAAATCTAGAATTGGCTTCCTATTTCGCAACAAAGCATCCTTCACTCATGCTGCCAAACATACCCTTGTAAAACTGACCATCCTACCAATCATCGACTTTGGCGATGTCATTTACAAAATAGCCTCCAATACCCTACTCAACAAATTGGATGCAGTCTATCACAGTGCAATCCGTTTTGTCACCAAAGCCCCATATACTACCCACCATTGCGACCTGTACGCTCTCGTTGGCTGGCCCTCGCTTCATACTCGTCGCCAAACCCATTGGCTCCATGTCATCTACAAGACCCTGCTAGGTAAAGTCCCCCCTTATCTCAGCTCGCTGGTCACCATAGCATCTCCCACCTGTAGCACACGCTCCAGCAGGTATATCTCTCTGGTCACCCCCAAAACCAATTCTTTCTTTGGCCGCCTGTCCTTCCAGTTCTCTGCTGCCAGTGACTGGAACGAACTGCAAAAATCTCTGAAACTGGAAACACTTATCTCCCTCACTAGCTTTAAGCACCAACTGTCAGAGCATCTTACAGATTACCGCACCTGTACATAGCCCACCTATGATTTAGCCCAAACAACTACCTCTTTCCCAACTGTATTTAATTAATTTATTTATTTTGCTCCTTTGCACCCCATTATTTTTATGTCTACTTTGCACATTCTTCCATTGCAAAACTACCATTCCAGTGTTTTACTTGCTATATTGTATTTACTTTGCCACCATGGCCTTTTTTGCCTTTACCTCCCTTCTCACCTCATTTGCTCACATTGTATATAGACTTGTTTATACTGTATTATTGACTGTATGTTTGTTTTACTCCATGTGTAACTCTGTGTCGTTGTATCCGTCGAACTGCTTTGCTTTATCTTGGCCAGGTCGCAATTGTAAATGAGAACTTGTTCTCAACTTGCCTACCTGGTTAAATAAAGGTGAAATAAAAAAATAAAAAAATAAAAATCTGAGCTATCTTTGTTGCATGTGCACGGTAACAGTTGAATAAAATGCGAAAAAAAGAAGAAACCCGCATACCACTCTTGATAGTATCACTGTTCTTTAAACCTAGAATGCATTCGCCGGGTCAACATGACCCGGCCTAATGTCAACATGACCCGGCCTAATGTCAACATGACCCGGCCTAATGTCAACATGACCCGGTCTAATGTCAACATGACCCGGTCTAATGTCAACATGACCCGGCCTAATGTCAACATGACCCGCCTAATGTCAACATGACCCGGTCCTAATGTCAACATGACCCGGTCTAATGTCAACATGACCCGGCCTAATGTCAACATGACCTAATGTCAACATGACCCGGTCTAATGTCAACATGACCCGGCCTAATGTCAACAACCCGGTCTGTCAACATGACCCGGCCTAATGTCAACATGACCCGGCCTAATGTCAACATGACCCGGTCAACATGACCCGGTCTAATGTCAACATGACCCGGCCTAATGTCAACATGACCCGGCCTAATGTCAACATGACCCGGCCTAATGTCAACATGACCCAGCCTAATGTCAACATGACCCGGCCTAATGTCAACATGACCCGGCCTAATGTCAACATGACCCGGCCTAATGTCAACATGACCCGGCCTAATGTCAACATGACCCGGTCTAATGTCAACATGACCCGGCCTAATGTTGTTTTTGCTGTATTGACCATCCCCCCTAGTATTTGAGGAACCTTTTCCTAGAAAACTGTAGGGGAAGGTTCATCCCCAGCAACTGCAGCTTTCCTCCAGATGTTATGCTTGGCATTCCGTCCAAAGTGATCTTGGTTTCATCAGACCAGATAATCTTGTTTCTCCTGGTTTGAGAGTCCTTTAGGTGCCTTTTTGGCAAACTCCAAGCAGGCTGGCATGTGCCTTTTATTGAGGAGTGGCTTTCGCCTGGCCACTCTACCATAAAGGTCTGATTGTTGGAGTGCTGCAGAGATGGTTGTCCTTCTGGAACGTTCCCCCATCTCCACAGAAGAACTGAGTCAATGGAAAGATGTAGGGTGATAAAAGAGAGCCATGCCACCACCACTCAGAGCAGTCAGGGCCAGTTTTTTCATTGCAAAACACCCATCTGCAAATAGCTTGTGGTTTGTAACAAATGCATGGACTAGACAGCATAAATAAGCATCACACACACGCACACTTTGTTCCTTTTAGTGTTCATGTTTTCTAAATTCACAATTGTTAGTGCTGTCGTTTATATTGATGATAAACTTTGGATTAAAAAAAAATGGAAATATTACAAAACATGCTTAAGGTGGTTTTTATTTTGTTCTTCACACTAAAAGGTTGAATGTGAAACTTTGTTTCCTTTATGAAATTTCATAATATGAAATGTGTGTCAAACTGTTGAATACCGTCTGAAAACATTTCAAACAATAAAAAAATTATTGAAAGTTACAAATCATCACTCAAAAGAATTATGTTCCATAAAACTGATAAAATTTTAGACCCACTTTAAATAAACCACAGATTTTACATTATTTGGTCACTTTGACCCGGCATATGCATTCTTGGGGCGCGCCATGTTTACTATGCATCCTACTATGCATAAGCTTTACTTATCGGCCACGTGGCCTTCGTCAAAGCTTTTGTGAGCATTTTTAAATTAGCACCATTATGTAGACATAGCCCCACCCACATCCGTTCCACGCATCGAATGGGGTTGGAGTCGAGAGAAAACAAATAAGTGCTACCAAGTATAACAATGTGCATTTCACAAATATTAGAATAAAGTGAGTACATAAAATGTTTTAAACACGTCTGTAAAACCACAATGAGGACATCGACCTACCAAGCAAGTTTTCATAAATTGTTGGGTACAGCGCTAGAAAAACGTCACAGTAATCTGAAATGGGGGCATAATTCATGGTCACGTTTACAACATAACATATATATCATTAAGACCAGGAAATAATGTCTGGAGGGTTAAAATCCCAAAACATTCTATTTTGCTTAGAGTATTATTTATATCACCTTCCCTGTCTGATATCTTAACTTTCTCTATAAATGTAGAAATATCACGCTTTAGGTAATTAAAATGTACTGCGACTGGATAATCCCTATCCTTTTTCCTGATTGAACTTTAATGTTCACAAATTCTCTGTTTGAGAGAACGAGAGGTTTTACCTACACAACACCTGTTGAGTGTAGGTGGCAGTATTTTGATGTGTGGATGAAAAACGTACCCAAAAGAAACTGCTGTCACGAATATTACCGAAGGTGACTCCCCTTCTTGTTCGGGTGGTGCTCGGCGGTCGTCGTCGCCGGTCTACTAGCTATCGCCGATCCGTTGTTCTGTGTTCGTTTAGTTCTGTCTAATTGGTAGCACCTGTTTCTAGTTTGGTTGTTAGGATAGGGTTATATATAGTCTGTTCAGCCCGCTTCTGTTTCGTGCGGGCTTGTTCTCCTGTTTCCTTGTTTGAGTGTATTTTTGTTGGCATTTGGGTTTCACGCTGTCCGTTTATATTTCTGTTCATTTGTGCTTATTATTATTCGACCATGCTGGTCATTTATGAATATTTGAACATCTTGGTCATGTTCTGTTATAATCTCTACCCGGCACAGCCAGAAGAGGACTGGCCACCCCACATAGCCTGGTTCCTCTCTAGGTTTCTTCCTAGGTTTTGGCCTTTCTAGGGAGTTTTTCCTAGCCACCGTGCTTTTACACCTGCATTGTTTGCTGTTTGGGGTTTTAGGCTGGGTTTCTGTACAGCACTTTGCGATATCAGCTGATGTACGAAGGGCTATATAAATAAATTTGATTTGGATTTGATTTGATTTGATTTTTGATTTGATTTGATTTGTTTCCACTTTTGTTCATGTTATGTTTCCAGGACATTAAAGAGTGATGTTTTTCCCACATCCTTTGCTCTCTGCGCCTGACTCCACACCTCTTCACTCATTTACTCTTAACAACTGCCTATTTCTCAGGCCCAGAATCTAGAATATGCATATCATTGTCAGATTAGGATAGAAAACACTCTAAAGTTTCCAAAACGGTCAAAAATATTGTCTGTGTGTATAACAGAACTGATATTGCAGGCGAAAACCTGAGGAAAATCCAACCCGGAATTGCTGTTTTTCCTGAAAGCTCTCTGTTCCATTGCCTGCCTTCGCTCCATTTAAAGGGATATCAAACCGATTCCCTTTCCTATGGCATCCCCATGGTGTGAACAGTGTTTGAGAAATAGCGTCAGGATTTTATTTTGAAACATGAGCGAGAAAGATCATATCGCGTCATTGGATGGCTGGGTACCAGCAGCGTTTTGCATGTGCAACAGCTTGGAGCAGACATTTTCTCTCTCTCTCCTATTGAAGAAGCTACAGTCCCGGTTGAAATATTATCGATTATATATTGTAAAAACAACATGAGGATTGATTATAAAAAACGTTTGACATGTTTCTATGAACTTTACGGATACTATTTTGAATTTTCGTCTGCCCGGTCATGACCGCTCGAGCCTGTGGATTTCTGAACATAACGCGTCAACCAAATGGAGATATTTTGGATATAAAAATAATCTTTATGGAACAAAAGGAACATTTATTGTGTAACTGAGAGTCTCGTCAGTGCAAACATCCGAAGATCATCAAAGGTAAGCGATTCATTTTATTGCTTTTCTGACTTTCGTGACAAATCTACTTGGCTGCTAGCTGATTGTAAAATTTTGTCTGCTGAGAAAGATGTCCTTACATAAACGCTTGGTATGCTTTTGCCGAAAAGCTTTTTTGAAATCTGACATGCCAGGTGGATTAACAACAAGCTAAGCTGTGTTTTGCTATATTGCACTTGTGATTTCATGAAAATGAAATATTTTTAGTAATTTAATTTGAATTTGGCGCTCTGTAATTCAGTGGATGTTGATGAAAATGATCCCCATAAAGGGATGGGTGCATCAAGAAGTTATTAATCATTTCAATAACATGGATGGTGGAGCACATAATAATGCAATTTATTTAGAAACATTTTCCTGTATGTATTTTGCTTGTCAGGTCAATGGTAGATCGAAAACTTGTTTGGTAGGTCGATGTCCTCATTGTGGTTTTAGAGACGTGTTTAATACTTTTTATGTACACACTTTTTTCTAATATGGATGAAATGCACATTGTTATATTTGGTAGCACTTATTTGTTTTCTCTCAACTCCAACCCCATTCGATGCATGGCATGGATGTGGGTGGGGCTGTCTACATAATGGTGCTAATTTAAAAAACTCACAAAAGCTCTGACGAAGGCCACGTGGCCGATAAGTAAAGCTTTTTAAAGAACAGTGATACCCTGACTACACCGTTCGGGTCGCAAAATACATTTAGGAATCAATGTTATTCAATTATTGCACCCACACTGCTCGTGCGTGTCAACGAGCATTTGCGTTGCTAAGGGCTAAAATAGAAGTAATTCCTATTTCTGGTGCAGAGTGCGCTGCAAGTCCTGCCTCTCCCATTTTCTCATTGGTTTATAGAAGCATGTACCCACATGACATCTCCTTATTGGTTATACCCACATGGGTGATTGAAAGATGAACTTTGTTGCCGGTCGTCGTGGTAATACTATGAAAGTTTAGATGCCAATCACCATATAAGTTCAAAGATGAAAAAGCCTGTAAGGAGGAGAGATGATTAGAAACAATTTAGTTGACCGTTTTATGTGTGGATGAATTGTTGGAGCAGAGGACCTTGTGCATTTCAGGTAAAATAACAACTCAATGTTAATATACCAGGACAAATTAGCTAGTAACAGCAAGCTAGCTAAATAGGACAAATTAGCTAGCAAGTGCAAGCTAGCTAGCTAAATTGCCATACATTTTTAATGCTTTTTGACTTGTCCCCAAATTAATGTAATTGGTTCAAAGTTTGTTTTGATATTTTATCCTGCGTGTCGTGATCGCATTTGGTGTGGGGGGACAAGATACATTTATGCGCACAGCCGGTTTGGGTTCCATGTAATACAATCAAGAGCAGTGTGCGGGTTTCTTCTTTTTTTCTATTTTTTTTGCTCCATTTTATACGTTTCTTCAATACATTTACATTACATTTAAGTCATTTAGCAGACGCTTTTATCCAGAGCGACTTACAATTCTTCAAAATGAGAGTTGTTGGTCAGGGTCGATTTTGGCCTTCTGCGTCCAGATATCTATTTCTAATTCTTGAACATATGTATGAACAACAGCTGTACAGTATTTAAATCTCCACATATTTTCAAAACTATTTTTGTTCATCAACAACAATTTAAGTTTTAAGCTTTTGTTAATAAGTAGTCAGGTTTCATGGATTTCATGTTCTTTATAGTCACACACACAATAATAAAAAATGTACACTGAAATCAAAATTATTGTTGGGTTCTACACATACAGTACAAGTGTATTTGCTTTTTGTCATACTGTACACTTGGGGGAAAAAATGTGCTATCTAGAACCTAAAAGAGTTCTTCAGCTGTCCTATAGGAAACCCTTTGAAGACTCCTTTTTTTGGTTCCAGGTAGAACCCTTTACACAGATGGTTCTACATGGAACCCAAAAGGGTTATCCTATGCAGACAGCCAAGAAAACCTTTTGGGACCCTTTTTTCTAAGAGTGTAGATCTGAAGTTTAGCACATCACAACCAGTCATTGCTACGACTATTCTTTGACAGCACAACTCCTTGACAGCACACTGAACGTTATAGAAGATAAACAGTCTCGTATTAATATAGTATTAATATATTTACTTTAAAAAAATAAATAGATTATGTTCAATGCGTTCAGCCAATTCATCAAGACAATCACTATTTTTAAACTGAAGTAAATGTCATAATTAAAAAATATATATATATATAACAAAGTTAAGTCAGAAAACTCATACAATTACCTGGCAACAATACAACTAGAACTCATACACCCAAAGTTTTTACATTGAATTTACATAATTCATATTCACACAAAGCCATTAATCGTATCTACTAAGTGAACATTTTGTTTTTTAAAGTTGCTTTTTAATTAAGCCCTTATAATTCAACTCACAAAGCTAACCTTTCATGCCTTTCCTGGCATCAATATGTCTGCATCAGCATTCGTATTACAAGGCCTTTACTCATAGTTTGCGTATATGTTGTCATCCTCTTCATAGTCATTCTCCCTTCCATATTTACATGAAGTGAGCTGCTCCAGGTCTAAAGACTCACTGTCTTCATCGTAGATGTCTTCAGCAAAATCCCTCTCTGTGAAGATGTCTGCATTTTCATAGTCGGACTCATCTTCCTCACTTGCCTCTGGCCCTTCACCTTGGTTGTTTCCACACTTGTTCATGGATCCTGGAGCATTCCTGAGGATGAATACAAATATTTGAGTTACATGCCTGGGGCCAGATTCATTAAACATTACTTATGGAAAAACTTAAGAGAAAAAAAATGATAAGTTCATAAGATAGTTTGTAAATGCAATTCCTCAATTCTTAGGAATTCATAATTTTCTTAAGAACTTCGTAAATATCTTACTTAAGTACTACGTAAATATCTTCTTTAGGTGGCATGCTTGACACCAATAAATAAGCCTATGTGACAGGGATGATGGGATTTGGCGCACTATAATAAAGTGTTGATATTTCAATTGTATTATATTTCTTTTTATGCTTTATGCCTCGGGAATGAGAATGTTTTAGCTGGCTCGTTAACCCTTTACACACAAACAAAAAATCATCTGTCACACATTTACAGCTATCGGACTAACATTAGGTACTGTACATCAAAACCAAAAATGGATAACCAGAAAGCTCAATGAAAACTTAAACAAGAGTTTGAAGTGATGGTGGAGGAAATAGCAGCCAGGAAAAGGTTACTGTTGGGGAAACTTCATAACTGCAGGTTCATTGCAGAGACAAAAAGAGAGGATGGACGAGAGTGGCCGAGCCTGTCTCTGCCATAGGGGGTATGGCAAGGGACGGTGACGCCATGAAAAAAAAGTGTTCGGACATCAAGTAAGCTACTAAGAAGAAGGGAGCCGAGAGACCATTTATGTGGACCAGCTGGAGGAGAAGGTGTCGTCCATCATAGAGATGGTGGTAGAGGGACTGCGCAACCGGTAGGTTAGTTACCTACTTTAGCTAGCAAACGTGTAAAGACAATAAATCCAACGTAGCTAACAACGTTCACGTTAGCTAAGTTAAGCAACGTCCTCTTTGCAAATTTACGAGATAGCGCTAGCTATTTAACACTTATTGGATATTGTAATATATTGTTAATTACTAGCTTGCTATATAGTGCGTGTTTAATTTGCAATCTTGCTGTATTTAAATATCCGGGAGCCAACTGTTTCTGTGCAGCAAGAAAACATGAATGGTTACAAAAGCACCCATGTGTCTTGAGACAAGGGTTTAGCTGTCATAAAGTTACGTTTATCACATTTCTTCTTAACTTTTTTCTTTTTCTTTTTTCTTGGAAAAACCTATTTCCAATAACTATATTGAGGAATAGCAACTTTCTTCTTAAGTCTATATTTTCGGAAAAAATGCCAGTTAATTAAGAAGAAATGTCTTTTTAAGAAGTTTTCGTGAATCTGGCCCCTGGACTGCAGGTCAGGATCTTGGCACTGGTTATCCTTTCATAACTGCAGACATTTTTTGTCATTATTTTTGGTGGTAAGCAACTTCCTTTTCACATGTATTCCTGCATGGCATCCTTTTTTCAAGTCTTCATCTTTGCTTTTGACAAAGGTTTCTACGTTGACATAGTCCTCTTCGTCATTTTCCTCCCTCGCTGACGCACATCACGACAAGAGAGACACCACAACACTACATTAAGAGAGACCTAAGACAACAACATAACATGGCAGCAACACATGACAACAAAACATGGCAGCAGCACAACATGGTGGCAGCACAAAACAGGGTACAAATATGATCGGGTACAGATGGCAGCACAAAGTGCAAGAAGGTAGAGACAACACATAACTTACTCATTATTTTTAGTGGTAAGCAACTCCTTTTTCATATACATTCCTGCATGGCATCCTTTTTTCAAGTCTTCATCTTCTCTCTTGTTGACAAAGGTTTCTACGTTGACATAGTCCTCTTCATCATTTTCCTCCCTCGCTGCAACCACAGTGTTTCCATATGTGCTAATGTTATTGGCAGCTGAGGGATTGATCAGTTTAATTCATATAAATAACGTCAGTAAATATATGCATGAATAGATATCATAAACAGTACAAAACCATAACAAAATTAGGGTTGAACAATTACAGTAATCAAAATGTCCAGGTTTTCAAGATATCCTGGTTGGAGGATTCCATATGTCCTGATGAATCCTTCCTGATTTTCAGGAATCTTCCAACTGAGTGTTCTTGAAAACCTGGGTATTTTGCAGCCCGAACCTGAATCCTGTTTAGAGGAGCTAGATCTTACTTTCTCTCAGGTTTATCATAATAGACTGCTCTCTGCTGCTTATCTTCTTCCATGCTAGACAAGGAATGAGCAGCAGAAGGAGGAGCAGTAGCCCACATATTGCACCAGGGGAAATAATGGGGACTATGGATGCTATGGAGAGAAACACCATATTCAACATCTTTCAGAAGACCACATTTTATAATTCGTATAGCTATCAAATTCTTCTGCAATGTAAAACATTGGTCTTAAACAAATATTGCAAGAATGATAGGACTGATAATAACTATATTTTTTTCTACTCACAATCCTTACATATGGCCTTCGTGGTTATGCACTAGAAAACATAAAAATAAAATGTATTTTTACCTCGAATGCTGACCGTCAGCAACTCTGTCTTGGTAGAATGGAATGACAGGGTGGAGACATTAACTTCATAAACACAACTGTAGTTCCCCTGGTCTGTATAGTCTGCAACAGGAAAGTGAAAGGAGGCAGAGTGGTTGACTGCTGGCTCAGTTTCAGTCCTGTTGGACCCAGAGAATTCCAGGCAGAAGAGGCCTCCAGGATACTGTGGCTGAATGGAGCAGGTGATGGAGAAGCTGTGGCCCCTGGTCACCTCTGGCCCCTGAAGTCCCCAGAACATCCCTCCATTTGGAGCATTGAGAGAGATGTTGGGCTGTAACAAGACAACTAGCAAAAGACAAGAGCAGGTTGGTAACGTGTGCACTTAACTGCAGCATAACACTAATCTTTCTCGACAAGAGAACACTATGTTAGAATACATTATGAAGAGATATACAAATTCTCACATTAAAGAACGTATAATCTCGGAACCCAGTGTTCCTCTTGCTGATGGTGTTCACCCATTAATGTTTAGTTGCTCACCTATAACAGAGAATTCAACAAAGTCACTTTGAGGGGAGCTGAAGTCTCTACTGGATACCCTTGACTCATACCGACATAGGTACGACCCCTCATGGCTAAAGACCTCTTTCGGAACGTTGAAGATGACAGAGTTGCTACTTGTGGTTTTGTCCATTTTGAACGAGCCTAAAGTCTTCTGAAATTTGAATGCTCCACCCAAGTGTTGTGTTGTGACGGAGCAGATGATGTCAACTCCGTCACCCCAGGCAACCTCTGTGGCAGATCTCAGATTTATTTGGGGCTTTTAGAGGGTCACTTGCTGTTCCCAGTCCACCTGGTCATGCTGCTGCTCCAGTTTCAACTGTTCTGCTTTTCGGCTATGGAACCCTGAATGATCGGCTATTGATAACCCAACTGACATTTACTCCTGAGGTGCTGACCTGTACCTTCTACAACCAAGGTGATTATTATTGTTATTTGACCCCGCTGGTCATCTATGAACGTTTGAACAACTTGGCCATGTTCCGTTATAATCTCCACCCGGCACAGCCAGAAGAGGACTGGCCACCCTTCAGAGCCTGGTTCCTCTCTAGGTTTCTTCCTAGGTTCCTGCCTTTCCAGGGAGTTATCCTAGCCACCGTGCTTCTACATCTGCATTGCATGCTGTTTGGGCTTTTAGGCTGGGTTTCTGTATATTACTTTGTGACATTGTCTGATGTAAAAAAAGGCTTTATAAATCAACTCGATTGATTCGTCACTGAGAAATCAAGGTGTAATATAGTCATAATAAAGCCAGTTAAATAATTGTTTTGCAGTGGATCAGAGCAGAATATCTCACCCCCCCCCTTTATAAAAAGATAGCAGAACAACAATTAGTTAGGGTCTGGGGTGGAGGTATGCGAAAACAGCAGCGATGACTGTACAGACACGGTCAAATGTATTGGCAGCCTTACTACGATTCACTATTTCTTGAAAATTCGTGGAAATGGAAAAAACGCTGGTGTTTCCAATGTATATGTTTGATTTACAATTGCACAGACCTAAACTGAAAAGGTGATGTTTCAATAAAATACTAATAATAAAATGGTCTGGATTAAATTATTTAAAATTCTGATTAATTTGGTTAGAGGCAATGATTCTCGTTAATGTGACATTTCTCACCCGTGATTAGTTGCAGGTGCCTATAGGTAAAAATAGCAATTCAACAAGTTGCTTCATACATTTGACCACATCTGTATGTTGGTTTGGTTAACGTAAAACCAATAAATGTAATATTTTAAACTGCTCCAGCATAAAGACTGACTGCAAAAACTTGAAAAACTCAGTCTTCATGCAGTCTAAAGCACAAACTTGATCTTGTTGCCTCTGGAATGCTGCCTGAACTGGGAAACAATCTTGTCAGCTATCAATAACATGTCAATAAGTCTTCTTAATGCTAAACAAGAGATGGCAGTTGGGTATGTGGTGAAATATTAACCCATAGTGCCTTCAGAAGGTATTCACACCTCTTTTTCCACATTTTGTTGTGTTACGACATGAATTTAAAATGTATTCAATTGAGATTTGGCATATAGACTGTACCCCATAATGTACAAGTGGAATTATGTTTTTCTAAATTGTCAGCGACTCCATCCATAGACTGTTCTCTCTGTTCTCTCGGCAAGCGGAACTAATGCACTAATAAACAAGTTCAGTATTAAGAATTTGCTTATCAAGTCACATAACAAGTCACATATTAATATATTGGTATGGCAACTGCTTGGCATCCAACCAGAAGGCGCTACAGAGGGTAGTGCGTACGGTCTAGTACATCACTGGGTCCAAGTTTCCTGCCATCCAGGGCCTCTATACCAGGCAGTGTCAGAGGAAGATTGTTGTCAAATTGTCAAATATTCCAGCCAACCAAGTCATAGACTGTTCTCTGTGCTACCGCACGGCAAGGTACTGATGCACGATATCTGGAACCAACAGGACCCTGAACAGCTTCTACCCCCAAGCCATAAGACTGCTAAATAGTTAGTCAGGGTAGCTTTTGGTAAACTATTTAACTCTCTGCATTGACCCTTTTTGACTCATCACTTACTCTGCTGTTCCTGTTTATTATCTATACTGTTTGCCCGAGACACTTTATCGCTACCTACAGGGCCGGCTCCAGGCATGAGCGACATAAGCGGTCGATAAGGGTCCTAGGCCGTCGGGGTCTCAACTTACTGTTGAGAGTTAAGACATCCGCCTGTTTCCCATCCGAAACAGCTCAGAACAGTTTGTGGACATTTTGGTTCGTTTTGGTCTTCTGCAATGGTTTTTTTCGGCTGTTCGTGCACACACATTTTTATTTTCCTGAGGCAAGCCGAAGTGGCTGAAGTCTACGCCCCTTCAAAGCATATAAAGTGACACCCACCAATGCATACAACAACTACAGTTTGGAATTCGACCCAATGGATCAAATATGCTGAACATTTCGATTGGTTACAAAAATGCTAAATCAAAGAAAGCAATATAATGTCTAATTTTTAGTTCTAATTTAGTTTTCTCACGTCACCCCGCTCCTCCGCTCTCTCCACTGGCTTCCAGTTGAAGCTCGCATCCGCTACAAGACCATGGTGCTTGCCTACGGAGCTGTGAGGGGAACGGCACCTCAGTACCTCCAGGCTCTGATCAGGCCCTACACCCAAATAAGGGCACTGCGTTCATCCACCTCTGGCCTGCTCGCCTCCCTACCACTGAGGAAGTACAGTTCCCGCTCAGCTCAGTCAAAACTGTTCGCTGCTCTGGCTCCCCAATGGTGGAACAAACTCCCTCACGACGCCAGGACAGCGGAGTCAATCACCACCTTCCGGAGACACCTGAAACCCCACCTCTTTAAGGAATACCTAGGATAGGATAAAGTAATCCTTCTCACCCCCCTTAAAATATTTAGATGCACTATTGTAAAGTGGTTGTTCCACTGGATGTCATAAGGTGAATGCACCAATTTGTAAGTCGCTCTGGATAAGAGCGTCTGCTAAATGACTTAAATGTAAATGTAAATGTAATTTAAGCGTCAACTGTAGTTGTTATACTATTGCATCTGAATTATTATTTTACTTTATTTACACGTCACGAAGGACCAAATCAATCTGTTAATGCAAGTGAGTTAAGTTTTTTTCTTTAACTAGGCAAGTCAGTTAAGAACAAATTCCTTATTTTCAATGACAGCCTAGGAACAGTGGGTTAACTGCCTTGTTCAGGAGCAGAACGACAGATTTTTACCTCGTCAGCTCAGGGATTCGATCTCGCAACCTTTCGGTTACTAGTCCAACGCTCTAACCACTAGGCTACCTGCCACCGCTGTTACTTTTCTTAATCGTTTTGATAAATGTCTTCATTCATGTCATGTGGTACAGCATTGTCATAGACAGAGACATTAAAGTAATCTTCATCATCATCTGCACCATTCATTTTCTCATGAGACCCACCACAAACACCCTTTCCCTCCCTTACACCCTCCTCCTCTTTGACATCCTCCAATTTCCCAGAGATGTGCCCTTTTTCCTTCCCATTCTTCTTTTCGCACCTTCACTCTCTCTCCAGACCTCTTGTCAAAGCAGACGTTTTCAATGTTCACATAGTCCTCCTCCTCTTCGTTCCTCTTCCCCTCTGTTGTGTCTGGTGTCAGTACCTGTTGCATAACAGTGTGCTCATGAATATTCGCAACAGAAAAGTCTGGGGAATAAAAATAAAAAACTTCCAAACAACATTATGCATCAACAAAAGTCTTTAGGCCGATGTTGAGATGCTGCTTAACTTAACTTTTCAAACTCAAGGCGTAAATCAAGTTCAGATTCAGCCGTTGAGTTTACAGCATCGTGATATATCATGTACGTTTCAAGCAGAAGCAGAACGAGCAGTGCTAACCCACCAGTCCTTCCAGAGGCGATGATGGGGACCATGGATGCAGAGGAAAAGGTCAGTATTTGAAAGGTTGAGACCTACAGATCAATACTTGTAGATAGCAAATCAATATAATATAAAAGCAAAACAAAAAATGTGATATGAAGGATGGTAAGTAATGTTACAATACTAAGAATTTTCTCTCTTTGGGTTAATATCACGTAAAAGCAATGTTCAATAACTTTATTTTAAAGCATGTGTTATTTGACCTCTAATGGTGACAGCTAGTTCACTATTAGCCCACCTGAATGACCGGGTGGAGACATTGACTCCATAGCTGCAGCTGTATTTCCCCTGGTCTGTATACTCTGCAACAGGGAAGTGGAAGGAGGCAGAGTGGTTGACTACTGGCTTAGTATCTGTTCTGTTGGACCCAGAGGAGTCTAGATAGAAGAGGCCTCCAGGATACTGTGGCTGAATGGAGCAGGTGATGGAGAAGTTGTGGCAACTGATCACCTCTGGCCCCTGAGGTTCTCAAAACATCCCTCCATTTGGAGGACTGAGAGAGATGTTGGGCTGTAGCAGGACCACTGGGAAGGAAGTAAACAGCAATTTGAAAGTCATGTGGTTCCATATTCACACCTTGTAACTGAGAAATGTGTGCTGATTGACAAGGTAATCAGTGTCTTGTCTCTATCAAGGCTCTGAATCTTAAACATATACACCTCATTCGGCCGCCTTTCGTTCCAGTACTCTGCTGCCTGTGACTGGAACGAATTGCAAAAATCGCTGAAGTTGGAGACTTATCTCCCTCACCAACTTCAAACATCAGCTATCTGAGCAGCTAACCGATCGCTGCAGCTGTACATAATCTATTGGTAAATAGCCCACCCATTTTCACCTACCTCATCCCCACAGTTTTTATTTATTTACTTTTCTGCTCTTTTGCACACCAATATCTCTACCTGTACATGATCATCTGATCATTTATCACTCCAGTGTTAATCTGCAATATTGTAATTATTCGCCTACCTCCTCATGCCTTTTGCACACATTGTATATAGACTCCCTTTTTTTTCT
The DNA here is from genome assembly GCF_021184085.1 of Oncorhynchus gorbuscha. Classification (NCBI taxonomy): domain Eukaryota; kingdom Metazoa; phylum Chordata; class Actinopteri; order Salmoniformes; family Salmonidae; genus Oncorhynchus; species Oncorhynchus gorbuscha. The sequence continues at coordinate 29,757,024 of NC_060188.1, forward strand.
CTACTGTGTTATTGACTTGTTAATTGTTTACTCCATGTGTAACTCTGTGTTGTCTGTTCACACTGCTATGCTTTATCTTGGCCAGGTCGCAGTTGCAAATGAGAACCTGTTCTCAACTAGCCTACCTGGTTAAATAAAGGTGAAATAAAAAAATAAAAAAATAATAAATAAAAAAATATTAGGCAACACTTGTTTCCCAACTGCCACCTCACCTTTAGTAATGTTGCTGTAAGGCAGGGGTGTCAAAGTCAAATGGACGGAGGGCCAAATAAAAAATTTAGCTACAAGCCGAGGGCCGGACTGTTCGAATGTTCATTGAAAATTTTTTAAATGACGCATATAGTCTAGTGAACCTAATTGAACCTACTGAAAACCTAACAAATATATTCCAATATGATCAGATAAATAAAGCAATATTTTCTTATGGCTCTGTCAGTAATCTTTAATTTTCAACAGACACAAAAGACAAATTTCCTTTATATAAAAATCCCCATAACATGAACATTAAATGAAAGAAACCAGTATTCAAGGCACCATCAGTAGCCTATATTTTCTATTTTAGCAAAAGTGGGCTAAATTTACTTCAAAGAAAAAAACAATAATAGCAATTTTCTATCATCCACTCAACTGAAATATTTTTAAAATATAATTGGATTGAAATACAATAAAATAAAGTGCAAAAATCTATTAATCAAAAACAACACTTTGTTTAAGGAGAAGTAACATGCAGTGAAAACAAATATTAAACTTTAACTTTTAAACTTGAACTGAGTAAAAACTCTAAATATGTGATTGCACAGTAATGTTCACTTGTTTGAGGTTGAGGGTGATACTTGGTGGTGTCCCATCTTTTCCACAAGTTCATCAATGTTCGGGGTAAGGCTCTGAGCTGAGGAAATCCTCAGAATTGAGTGGAGGTGTTCAGCAGTAAGTCGACTTCTGTGTGATGTTTTGTTCAAGTTCATCAAAGAAAACAGTTGTTCACACAGGTATGTGCTGCCAAACATAGACAACGTTTGAGCAGCCTGGATGCGCAGCTGGGGCATTGTGTCGGGGAGGAAACGGGCGAACTCCGCAGCACCCACTGCCGCATATTTTGCCCTCAGTGCATCATTGCATTGGAGGTCAATCAACTCCATTTGGAGGTTTGGTGGTGAGCTTTCCACGTCAACAGCAAATGGGTTACCGAGCAGTTCCAACCTGCTTTTATGTGCTTCAAAGTCAGCAAATCGGCGTCGAAAGTCAGCGGCAAGCATACCTATTTTATCAGCCAACTGTGCGCTCGGGAACGCACTGGTAGAGAGCTTCTCTTTCATGGTCTGGCAGCTGGGAAAGTGGCTCAAATTTTCTTTCCGCATCTGCGTCTCCCACAGAGTCAGTTTGGTTTTAAATGCCTTCACTGTACTGTACATATCAGAGATGACACGATCCCTACCCTGCAGCTGCAAGTTCATTGCATTCAGATGACTCGTAATGTCACACAGAAAAGCCATTTCACACAGAAACATTTCGTCTCGGAGTTGTGTTGTGTCTTTCCCTTTGCTGTCCAAGAACAGACAAATCTCCTCACGAAGCTCGAAACATCTTTGAAGCACCTTTCCCTGGCTTAGCCATCGCACCTCTGTGTGATAAGGCAAATCACCATGCTCCGTTTCTAACTCCGTCAGAAATGCCTTGAACTGGCGGTGATTCAAACCTTTGGCTCTGATAAAGTTAACTGTGCGCGTGATGATGCTCATTACATGCTCCATTTTCAAGGCTTTACCGCACAACGCTTCCTGGTGTATGATACAATGATAAGCTGTCAGCTCACCTGTCGCGTTTTCCTCTTGCATCTTTTCCCGTATCTTTGCCACCAGTCCGCTCCTGTGTCCACACATCGCAGGTGCTCCGTCGGTTGTCAAACCCACGAGTTTTTCCCAAGGCAGCTCCATCTCATTTACACATCTTGACACCTCTTCATACAAATCATGCCCCGTAGTTGTGCCATGCATAGGACGTAAAGCCAAAAACTCCTCTGTCACGCTTAGGCTGGAGTCCACTCCGCGGATGAAAATTGACAACTGGGCAATGTCAGAAATGTCGGTGCTCTCATCCACAGCCAAGGAATATGCAATGAAATCTTTTCCCTTTTTCACAAGCTGCTCTTTTAGATTGATGGACAACTGGTCTACTCTCTCGGCAATGGTGTTTCTGCTCAGACTCACATTTAAAAAGAGTTGCCTTTTTTCTGGGCAAACTTCGTCACAAACTTTAATCATGCAGTTTTTGATGAAATCCCCCTCCGTAAATGGCCGGGCTGATTTAGCGATCTCTTCTGCCAAAATAAAACTGGCCTTGACAGCAGCCTGGCCTTGTGATTTGGCTTTTTGAACAGAGCCTGTCGAGATTTGAGGCCTCGTTTTAATTCCTCTGCCTTTTGTAGCCTTTGTTCCATGTCCATATTCTTGTTTTTGTCCGCGTGTTTCGTTTCATAATGTCGTCTCAGATTATACTCTTTCAGTACCGCCACACTTTCTCCACACAGAAGACACACAGGTTTTCCAGCTACCTCCGTGAACAAATACTCCGACTCCCACCTTGTTTGAAACCCCCGGTTCTCAGTGTCCACCTTCCGTTTTGCCATTTTTGATGGGTATCTGAAAGTTAATTTTACTGTGATGCTGACAACTGCTGTGCCAATAAATATTGAAATGAAGCAGCCTACTGCTCGGTGCGTCACCGTTGCATTGTGGGAAATGTAGTATTGGTGCGTGTAAAAGATCTGCGGGCTGCCGGCTTGCTGCGGTCTGCGGGCCGGTTCTAATAATAAATCAAGATCATCCCAGGGGCCGTAAAAAACCTTCTCGCGGGCCGGATGTGGCCCGCGGGCCTTGACTCTGACATATGTGCTGTAAGGGGAGCTGATGGCTTGGCTGTTGGAGAGGGTTCTGTAGAGACAGCGGTAACTGCTCTGGTGTGAAGCATCCATCTTAAACTTTGTTAAAGTAGCCCTGGGCTGTGAGGATCCAACGGTCACGGTCATTATGGAGTCTCCATTCAGATAGAAGATGAACTCCACAGCATTACAGAGGATACGGGATGGAAGAGTGCAGGTGAGTTGGATCTCCTCTCCATGCAAGAAGGAAGAATATGATTGGTCTGTGGAAGGTGAAGGCTTCTGCATGACAACACCTGTTGGTCAAAGACATACAGTTTAGTCAGACAACAGTAACAACAACCTGGGGTGCCATCAGAAAGTATTCATACTCCTTGTCTTTTTCCAAATGTTGTTGTGTTTTAATCTTATTTTAAAATGGATTAAAATTGACATTTTGTGTCACTGGACTACCAACAATATTTTTAGAGTTTTTGCACAAATTAATTAAAAATTAAAAGCTGAAATGTCTTGAGTCAATGAGTATTCAACCCCTTTGCTTTGGCAAGCCTAAATAAGTTCAGTAGTTAAAATTTGCCTAACAACTCACATAATATGTTGCATTCTGTGTGCAATAATAGTGTTCAACATGATTTTTGAATGACTACTTCATCTCTGTACCCCACACATACAATTATCTCTAAGGTCCCTCAGTCGAGCAGTGAATTTCAAACACAGATTCAACCACAAAGGCTAGGGATGTTTTCCAGCTCCTCGCAAAAAAGGGCACCTATTGGTAGACGGATAAAAAATAAATTGAAGCAGGCATTGAATATTTCTCTGTCATTAAGGCAAACTGTGGGTACTTGGAGGAATCTCAAATATAAAATATATTTGGATTTGTTTAACACTTTTTTGATTCCATATGTGTTATTTCATAGTTTTGATGTCTTCACTATTATTCTAGTAAAATATATAGTAAAAATAAAGAAAAACCCTTGAATGAGTAGGGGTGTCCAAATCTTTGACTGGTACTGTACATTTGAATGTGGCGCTCTACAATTCAGTGGTTGTTATCCTGCTAATGGGATGGGTAGCGTCAAGAAGTTAAAGGATGTTTCACCTCCGCCCCATTGCTCAAACATCTAAATCCCACAATATCCTTTGTGGTGAAGGTGGACGCTTCAGAGGTTGGCGTGGGGTCAGTTCTGTCTCAACTACAGGGTAACCTAGATAAATTGTATCCATGTGCTTTTTACTCTAAAAACTGTCCCCTTCAGAGAAGAATTACGACGTTGGTTATCGAGAGCTCCTGGCGGTGAAGTTGGCACTTCAGGAGTGGAGACACTGGCTGGAGGGCGCCAAGAAGCCATTCGCTATTCTCACTGACCATCGGGACCTGGAGTACATACCGACAGCGAGGAAGTTGAATCCATGCCAAGCGAGGTGGGCCCTGTTTTCCACAAAGTTCGACATCACGCTGACCTATCGCCCAGGTTCAAAGAACATCAAGGCCAATGCCTTGTCCCGTCTCCACGATTCGGGAGAAGGTCCTGTCCAGAATCCGCCTATAATTTCATCCTCCTGAGTCGTAGCTCCTGTGGTCTGGGACGTAGATGGGGACATCTGGAGAGGGAGCCGGCACACACTAATTGTCCTCCCGAGCGCATTTACGTTCCCACAGGGAGAAGGGACCGGCTGCTGACCTAAGAACACACAACTGTCATCGCTGGACATTCAGGTTTTTCTCGCACTACCCAATCCATCTGGGAAATACTGGTCGCCCACCTTAGCACCGGACGTTAGTCGCCAGGTCAACTCCTGATCCGTATGTCCTCAAACCAAGTCCCCCCGGAATTCTCCAGCAGGGAAGACCCTGCTGCTTCCTGTGCCTCAGCGACCCTGGTCACATCTATCCATTGACTTTGTAACCGATCTCCCCTCCTCCGACTGTTTCACCACCATTTTGGTGGTGGTGGATAGATTTTCTAAGTCTGTCGTTTAATCCCTATTCCTGGTCTCTCCACTGCTCTCCATGTTGCTGAGGCACTCTTCCAGCAGGTCTTGTGGCATTATGGCCTTCCGGAGGACATCGTCTCAGACCGTGGGCCCCCAATTCACATCACGAGTATGGAGGGTCTTTATGGAGAAGGTTGGGGTCATAGTCAGCCTCACTTCTGGGTACCGGCCTCAGTCCAACGGGCAGGTAGAGAGGATGAACCAGGAGTTGGGGAGGTTCCTGAGGAGTCACTGTCAGGACTGTCAGGGCGAGTGGGCACGATTCCTTCCATAGGCGCTACGTCACTCCTCCACTGGGTTGACCCCCTTCCAGTGTGTTCTGGGTTTTTAGCTGGCCCTGGCTCCGTGGACCCGGGCCGGACCGAAGCTTCATACTGTATTAGACACATGCTCTGTTCTAGGCTGCCCCCATTTGATCACGTAGCACACCCACTGGCATTTTCTACAAGAAATCTGCCTCCAGAAATAAAAGCTTCTCGCAAGTGTGTGTGACTCTTACTCCCGTTGCCTGCTGCACTACTGCTTGGATTCCACCTAGCGATCTGTTCACCGTCTTCCCCTATAAATCGCCAATTCTGTCTCTCTTCTCTGGGGAAAAACTGTAAAAAAAATCATCTTTGTCATTATTGGGTATTGTGTGTACATTGATGAGGGAAGAACACAATTAAATCCATTTTAGAATAAGGCTGTAACATAACAAAATGTGGAAAAGTGAAGCGGTCTGAATACTTCCGGAAGGCACTGCATGTCAAGCTCAATCATTTCCTTTGTGAAACTGCCCTGTTAGAAATGTACCTGTCATGTACAGCAGTTAACTTGTTGTGGTTAACGTTTGCCACAGCTGAAGCTTACATTTTTAGAATCAGTTTCACACAATATGGTACTCTTCCTATGTTTCAAATCGGCTTATCCTGCTTACTGCTAAATGCTATTAATGACATTCAAGACTTTATTTGGGAAAAAGATTCTCCACTTGATGTTGACTTGATGTTATTTCCTGATATAATATGTCAGCAGTGTGGCGGAAACTACTCTGAAGATATAGTTTACCAAGCTACCAATTATTTCACACTGGAGGAAGTTGAGCTAAAGTAAAGCTACCGATGAGAGAAATATAGTTTGTGTAAATAAAGTTACTTTTGAAAAAGTTATTCACTATATCAAAACGACCTCCTGAAGAAATGATATGAAAATCTGAAATGTCATGTAACACAAAATGTTAATAAAACCTGACTGGAAGTATACATAACTCTAGAGTCAGATAACAGTGTTAACAGTGTAAGGAGATCTATGTGACAGCCAGATAGGAGAGCGCATCAGCTTAGCCCAGTGGTTCAGGAGAGAAAAAAATATAGTGGGTAGATTCAGTAGTTAGATACACCGCACCATGGCAAAAGAGTAATTAACTACTGAAAATAAGATTTGAATTTAGATAAACTACAACCAAGCTAATGCAAAACTTATGTCAGATATAGCTTGCGTTAGAGTTACTGAGATTTGACTGTCTCCATGTCTCCCCTAGTTGGAGGACTTGGTGGAAAATAACAATATATATACATACAGTATCAGTCAAAAGTTTGGACACACCTACTCATTCCAGGGTTTTCTTTATTTGTATTATTTTCTATATTGTAGAATAATAGTGAAGACATAAAAAAATATCAAGAAAAAAACATGGAATCATGTAGTAACCAAAAAAGTGTTCAACAAATCAAAATTGATTTTATATTTGAGATTCTTCAAAGTAGCCACCCTTTGTACATCAAGCACATCAACTAGAAAGCAGTAATGAGACCTGGAAATGTGAATGAACCGTTTCTTATAGGTTGGTTTCGATTGTGTGACACTAACGGTTTTCTTTAGGTGAAGTAGAGGCGGACCAAAATGCAGCGTGGTTGTTATTCATTGTACTTTAATAAAGAAACTGTACGCGAATAAACTAACAAAACAACAAACGTGCAAAAACTTAAAACAGTCCTATCTGGTGCAAAAAACACAGAGACAGGAACAATCACCCACAAACACACAGTGAAACCCAGGCTACCTAAATATGGTTCCCAATCAGAGACCATGACCAACACCTGCCTCTGATTGAGAACCATATCAGGCCAGACATAGAAATAGACAAACAAGACATCCAACATAGAAGGCCCACTCAGATCACACCCTGACCAACCAAAACATAGAAACATACCAAGCAAACTATGGTCAGGGTGTGACAGACACTCTATAACAATTATTTCGTTAGCAACGTTCATTGATACCAGAATCCACAAATTAGCCTGTTAAAATTGCATTAGTATATCCAATATATAAACCATAGCCTATTGAAACAAGGCTACGCTCGACAGAAACAATATCCTACTGTACTTGGATGAAGCTGAAGTCACAGAGACAACAGATACCAATCTAGTCTTTTGTTATTCATGTGAGGCACTTGAAAGACCTTCCTTCATGAAAACGTAGTTACTGTAATACACAAAGACTCACCTAATGCCATAAAGAGTAGAATTGTCCCCATCTTGATCCTTGTAATGTCCTCCAATATCAGGTATGATTCTCACCAACACTTGGCAGTAAATTATTGCAATATTTACCCCAGATGTAACTGTTTTCATGTTACAATACAAATGATGAGCAAAACTACAATTCACTGATTCCAATGAACTGCGCCTGCACACAACACTGAGCCACAAACCCCATTTGTTTGATTTTTTAAACCAAGAATATGAGAGGCATACAACACGATGATCAAATCAAATCGTATTTGTCACATGCGCCAAATACATCAGTGCCATGCTTACTTCAAGGCCCTTAACCAACAATGCAGTTAGGAAAATACCTTAAAAAAGTAAGAGATAAAAGTAACAAATAATTAAAGAGAAGCAGTAGCAGCAACATGATGTACAAAATAAGTTACAGTCAACGTAAAAAACAACAACAAAATAGCACGGTTGGTTAAGAGCCAATAAAACAGCAGCCATCCTCTCTGGCACCATCAATCAAAGCTATAAATGTGTTTTAAACTAGACTGAGGGTCCAATAAGAAATGTACAGATTTTGTTACTTTATAGCCTTATTCTAAAATGATTTTTTCCCCCCCTGGCGGTCTACCCATGCGCGTGCACACACACACACACACACACACACACACACACACACACACACACACACACACACACACACACACACACACACACACACACACACACACACACACACACACACACACACACACACACACACACACACACACACACACACACACTGCAGGTGTTCATGCTGCTAGCTTGCCAGTAGGAGAATCAAACAAGGAGCTAGCCAAGAAATATATAATGCTGCATCAAGCATGGAGCTCCTTTACAACTCCCACAGAGACAGTTTCTTTCAGAGACATACACACCTGGAGATTGAAATTTGAAGCAATTAGTGAACTTGATTACAGAGGTGAAATCAAGCAAACAGAACACAAGACAATTTAGCAAATGAGGGAGACAGAACAAAACTTCTGAGATCTTAGTTCCAGTGAAGGAAAATCTTAACGCAACAGCATACAATGACATTCTAGACGATTCTGTGCTTCAAACTTTGTGTCAACGGTTTGGGGAAGGCCCTTTCCTGTTTCAGCATGACAATGCCTGCGTGCACAAACCGAGGTCCATACAGAAATGGTTTGTCGAGATCGGTGTGAAAGAACTTGACTGACCTGCGCAGTGACTTGACCTCAACTCCATTGAACACCTTTGGGATGAATTGGAACACCTATTGTGAGCTAGGTCTAACCGCCCAACATCAGTGCCCAACCTCACTAATGCTTGTGGCTGAATGGAAGCAAGTCCCCGCAGCAATGTTCCAGCATTGATTGGAAAGCATTCCCAGAAGAGTGGAGGCTGTTATAGCAGCAAAGTGGAGACCAACTCCATATTAATGCCCATGACTTTGGAATGAAATGTTTTACGAGCAGGTGTCCACATAGTTTTGGTCATGTAGTTTACCTTGAGCGAAACATAAACTCAGCAAAAAAAGGAACGCCCCTTTTTCAGGACCCTGTCTTCAAAGATAATTGGTAAAAATCCAAATAACTTCACAGATCTTCATTGTAAAGGGTTTAAACACTGTTTCCCATGCTTGTTGAATGAACCATAAACAATGAATGAACATGCACCTGTGGAACGGTTGTTAAGATACTAACAGATTACAGACGATAGGCAATTAAGGTCACAGTTATGAAAACACTAAAGAACACTAAAGAGGCCTTTCTACCCACTCTGAAAAACACCAAGAGAAAGATACCCAGGGTCCTTGCTCATATGCATGAACATGCCTTAGGCATGCTGCAAGGGGGCATGAGGACTGCAGACGTGGCCAGGGCAATAAATTGCAATGTCGTAATGTGAGACTCCTAAGACAGCGCTACAGGGAGACAGGACGGACAGCTGATCGTCCTCGCAGTGGCAGACCACGTGTAACAACACCTGTACAGGATCGGTACATCCGAACATCACATCTGCGGGACAGGTACAGGATTGCAACAACAACTGCCCGAGTTGACTGGAACGAACTACAAAAATCTCTGAAACTGGAAACACTTATCTCCCTCACTAGCTTTAGGCACCAGCTGTCAGAGCAGCTCACAGATTACTGCACCTGTACATAGCCCATCAATAATTTAGCCCAAACAACTACCTCTTTCCCTACTGTATTTATTTATTTTGCTCCTTTGCACCCCATTATTTCTATCTCAACTTTGCACATTCTTCCACTGCAAATCAACCATTCCAGTATTTTACTTGCTATATTGTATTTATTTCACCACCATGGCCTTTTTTGTCTTTACCTCACTTGCTCACATTCTATATAGACTTATTTTTCTACTGTATTATTGTCTGTATGTTTGTTTTACTCCATGTGTAACTCTGTTTGTTGTATGTGTCGAACTTCTTTGCTTTATCTTGGCCAGGTCGCAACTGTAAATGAGAACTTGCCTACCTGGTTAAATAAAGGTGAAAAAATTGGATTAAAAAACGTTAAAAAAAAATCTCAATGCTGTGTTACAGGGAAGACATCCTTCTCCCTCATGTGGTACCCTTCCTGCAGGCTCATCCTGACATGACCCTCCAGCATGACAATGCCACCAGCCATACTGGTCGTTCCGTCAGTGATTTCCTGCAAGACAGGAATGTCAGTGTTCTGCCATGGCCAGCGAAGAGCCTGGATCTCAATCCCAATGAGCACGTCTGAGACCTGTTGGATCGGAGGGTGGGGGCTAGGGCCATTACCTCCATAAATGTCCAGGAACTTGCAGGTGCCTTGGTGGAAGAGTGGGGTAACATCTCACAGCAAGAACTGGCACAGTTCTAAGGAAGGAAATTGTAATCTCAGATCGAGACATTTACATGTGTGCGACATCAAATCTTTTTTTTTTTTTAAGTGAAAAATTGAACATCAAAAACTAAAAAACGACCCAAAGAAAAAAGGGGTTGACAAAGAAAGTTCAACTGGAAACAAACAACTATTGCTCAATTGCAACCATAAGGCAGAATTTACATAATGTGTTACTGCTGGATTTCTTAAAACGCTATTAACAGGAGATTGCATGCACCTGCGGGCTAAACTAAGATTGATTGCAACGAAAAACCAACAAGGATAAAACAGCAGATCAGTTGATCACTCGTTGTTACCGTGTCAAGTTATTGTGATACCAGACAGCTACATTTTCATTTGATATCATACCATTTTCTTTTAAAGACAGTTCAGTTATTTACATGAATCATCCTTGGTTTCTGATGCTCCTGATAGGTCGATATGTCAGGGTCGGAAGTAGAGAATCTAGACTATTTAATGAGAGATCATGTGGCGATACTTTTGTGGCTATCAGTGTTTGCAATTTGCCCTGGACCAACAGGACCTAAGCCAATATAAGAAGTTATTATCAAGAAAAGAATCTCTCTATATCAGCGATTTGGATATAATGACGAGATACCCATAGCTCCACTCTAACAATGGAATTCATTTTCCACAGAGCAGAATGGCAGGCTGTCAATTTGTCGAGCCAATTTCTCTCTTTGGGTTGGTGGATACATCTGGTTATTTGAATAGTTTTTGAATTTTCAATGAATGTTATTGACGTCAACCGCCTGTATTCAATGGAGAGCTACTATGCTACTATCATCATGTCATTAATATGTATAGCCATCTCGAGATAACGCATATCACAGTTGCCGGGATGTCACATGTCCTACTTATATCAGTACACTTGTAACAAACTAACCATTATGAAACGTATTGTAACGACCCTGGGTTTATAAGCACGGATATCGACTCTGCCGCTTGAGCATGCTTTTGCGGCACAGTCGATAGCGCGCTGGACTTCGGGCTAGACGGTCGAGATTGCTGCTAGTTGAGCAGACTAAGGGCAATTTATCTATTTGAAAGCGTTTAGGTTCTGGTTTTAAATTTACGGGCGGTTTATCATATTTTTCAGATAAATTCTAATTTGGCAGTGGTCTGACAAGGGGAGTTGTCCACTTGGATGTGGCAATCAATCATTTTGGGAATAAAGGAGGAATAGATACCACTGTTAAAGAGAAAGACCTCACAATAAAAAATGGGAATAATCTGGAAACAGCATTTTTAAAACTTCTATAAATTCCAAGAAAAATCTGTAATAGAACGATGGAAATAATTAGAATTAACAGTAAGAGACCGACAAAACCAGCTGGACAATCCTATTACATTGTCTAAACTAAATGAGGAAGTAAAGGTCTCAGAGCGCTAAAGCCTGTGGGCCAGACAGAATTCAAAAGAAAATGCTGAAACACAGCAGGTCTAAGCTGAGAGGCTCTTCTCAAGCTGTTTAACCTACTGATGAGGGTAGGCTACTGTCCTGAGATCTGGAGACAAGGCTTTATCACACTTCGGGGCATCTCTGTTAGCAGTAATTTAGGAAGTGTTTTCTGTAGCATCATGAATGCCAGAATTATTCTTTTTTTCAATGTATTTGACCTTTATTTAACTAGGCAAATCAGTTAAGAACAAATTCTTATTTACAATGACGGCCTACACCGGCCAACGCTGGGCCAATTGTGCTCCGACCTATGGGACTCCCAATCACGGCCGGTTGTGATACAGCCTGGATTCAAACCAGGGTGTCTGTGGTGACGCCTCTAGCACTGCGATGCAGTGCCTTAGACAGCTGCGCCACTCGGGAGCCCAAATTCAGACCTTAAGTGAACACAACATTTTAAGTAAAAGTCCTATTGGATTCTTCCCTAAACACCAAATCACATACAGGTATATATCCTCCAAACCTTGGTCAAAAATATGTCCACCAAACTCAAAGGAGAAATACACTACATGACCAAAATTACGCTCGTCGAACATCTCATTCCAAAATCACGGGCATTAATATGGTATGGCAAGGTCTATGATATTATTCATGTGATTTCTAAGGAAAATTCTTTAATCAAGACAGAGGAGTAAGACAAGTTTGCAATATTAGTCCAACATTCAATATTAATATAAATTAACTGGCTACCATGATAGAACAATCTGCATCAGTGTGACTCACCATAGAAGACAAAGAAACGACGTTTATTTTATATGCAGATGACTTAGTAATCTTATCACCAACAGAACAGGGGCAACAACAAAGCCTGTCCTTGCTAGAACAGTATTGTGAGGAATGGCCACTATCCATTAATATTGACAAAACCAAGGTAATTGATCTTTCTAGAAAAAGTCCAAATCTCAGGAAAGTAGATAACATTTCACCCAAGGTGAAACAATTCTGAAACTCACCACCAACTATACAGTGGGGAGAACAAGTATTTGATACACTGCCGATTTTGCAGGTTTTCCTACTTACAAAGCATATAGAGGTCTGTAATTGTTATCATAGGTACACTTCAACTGTGAGAGACGGAATCTAAAACAAAATCCAGAAAATCACATTGTATGATTTTTAAGTAATTAATTTTCATTTTATTGCATGACATAAGTGTTTGATCAACTACCAACCAGTAAGAATTCCGGTTATCACAGACCTGTTAGTTTTTCTTTAAGATGCCCTCCTGTTCTCCACTCATTACCTGTAAAAACTGCACCTGTTTGAACTCGTTACCTGTATAAAAGACAACTGTCCACACACTCAATCAAACAGACTCCAACCTTTCCACAATGGCCAAGAAAAGAGAGCTATGTAAGGACATCAGGGATACAATTGTAGACCTGCACAAGGCTGGGATGGGCTACAGGACAATAGGCAAGCAGCTTGGTGAGAAGGCAACAATTGTTGGCGCAATTATTAGAAAATGGAAGAAGTTCAAGTTGACGGTCAATCACCCTTAGTCCGGGGCTCCATGCAAGGTCTCACCTCGTGGAGAATCAATGATCATGAGGAAGGTAAGGGATCAGCCCAGACCTGGTCAGGACCTGGTCAATGACCTGAAGAGAGCTGGGACCACAGTCTCAAAGAAAAGCATTAGTAACACACTACACCGTCATGGATTAAAATCCTGCAGCGCACGCAAGGTCCCCCTGCTCAAGCCAGCGCATGTCCAGGCCTGTCTGAAGTTTGCCAATGACCATCTGGATGATCCAGAGGAGGAATGGAAGAAGGTCATGTGGTCTAATGAGACAAAAATAGAGCTTTTTGGTCTAAACTCCACTCGCCATGTTTGGAGGAAGAAGGATGAGTACACCACAAAAACACCATCCCAACCGTGAAGCATGGAGGTGGAAACATTCTTTGGGGATGTTTTTCTGCAAAGGGGACAGGACAACTGCACCGTATTGAGGGGGGGGGGGTGGATGGGGCCATGTATCGCGAGATCTTGGCCAACATCCTCCTTCCCTCAGTAAGAGCATTGAAGATGGGTCGTGGCTGGGTCTTCCAGCATGACAACGACCCGAAACACACAGCCAGGGCAACTAAGGAGTGGCTCCATAAAAAGCATCTCAAGGTCCTGGAGTGGCCTAGCCAGTCTCCAGATCTGAAACCAATAGAAAATCTTTGGAGGGAGCTGAAAGTCCGTATTGCCCAGTGACAGCCCCGAAACCTGAAGGATCTGGAGAAGGTCTGTATGGAGGAGTGGGCCAAAATCCCTGCTGCAGTGTGTGCAAACCTGATCAAGAACGACAGGAAACGTATGATCTCTGTAATTGCAAACAAAGGTTTCTGTTCCAAATATTAAGTTCTGCGTTTCTGATGTATCAAATACTTATGTCATGCAATAAAATGCTAATTCATTACTTAAAAATCATACAATGTGATTTTCTGGATTTTTGTTTTAGATTCTGCCTCTTACAGTTGAAGTGATGATATGATAATAATTATAGACCTCCACATGCTTTGTAAGTAGGAAAACCTGCTTAATCGGCAGTGTATCAAATCATTGTTTCCCCCACTGTACTTACCTTGGTCTGACTATAGACTCCGTCATAACTCCAATTCTTCTATATGGCAGCCTAATGTGTTTCCGCCCCGTTACAACTTAAAATATACTTCATGGGATAAAAAATACACCGAAATCTTACAATTGGAATTTTGTACAATTTTTTTTAAACATAAAAATGCCCCAAACCTAGCCTGTGGGTCAAAACATAAGAAAAGAAACACCTAATTCTGGAGTCACCTAACACAATGTCACGGAAACATGGCTCACTCGAGAGACTCTTATCGGAGTCGGTGCAGCCAGCTGGTTTCTCCACCCATTGAGCAGACAGAAACAAGCATCTTTCTGGTAACAAGAGGGGCGGGGGGGTATGCCTTATGATTAACGAGACGTGGTGTGATCATAACAACATACAGGAACTCAAGTCCTTCTGTTCACCTGACTTAGAATTCCTCACAATCAAATGTCGACCGCATTATCTACCAAGGGAACAGCTCAGACACAAGAGGTATGTGGCAGGGTCTACAGTCAATCACGGATTACAAAAAGAAAACCAGCCCCGGCGCGGACCAGGATGTCTTGCTCCCAGACAGACTAAATAACTTTTTTGCTCGCTTTGAGGACAATACAGTGCCACTGACACGGCCCGCTACCAAAACCTGCGGACTCTCCTTCACTGCAGCCGACGTGAGTAAAACATTTAAACGTGTTAACCATCGCAAGGCTGCAGGCCCAGACGGCATCCCCAGTTGCGTCCTCAGAGCATGTGCAGACCAGCTGGCTGGTGTGTTTACGGACATATTCAATCAATCCTTACCCCAGTCTGCTGTTCCCACATGCTTCAAGAGGGCCACCATTGTTCCTGTTCCCAAGAAAGCTAAGGTAACTGAGCTAAACGACTACCGGCCCATAGCACTCACTTCCGTCATCATGAAGTGCTTTGAGAAACTAGTCAAGGACCATATCACCTCCACCCTACCTGACACCCTAGACCCACTCCAATTTGCTTACTGCCCAAATAGGTCCACAGACGACGCAATCGCAACCACACTGCACACTGCCCTAACCCATCTGGACAAGAGGAATACCTATGTGAGAATGCCGTTCATTGACTACAGCTCGGCATTTAACACCATAATACTCTCCAAACTCGTCATCAAGCTCGAGACCCTGGGTCTCGACCCCGCCCTGTGCAACTGGGTACTGGACTTCCTGACAGGCCGCCCCCAGGTGGTGAGGGTAGGTAACAACATCTCCTCCCCGCTGATCCTCAAAACTGGGGCCCCACAAGGGTACGTTCTGAGCCCTCTCCTGTACTCCCTGTTCACCCACGACTACGTGGCCATGCACGCCTCCAACTCAATCATCAAGTTTGCGGACGACACCACAGTGGTAAGCTTGATTACCAACAACGACGAGACGGCCTACTGGGAGGAGGTCAGGAAAATAACCTCACACTCAACGTCAAAAAAACAAAGGAGATGATTGTGGACTTCAGGAAACAGCAGAGGGAGCACCCCCCTATCCACATCGACGGGACAATAGTGGAGAGGGTCGTAGGTTTTAAGTTCCTCGGCGTACACATCACGGACAAACTGAATTGGACCACCCACACAGACAGCGTTCTGAAGAAGGCGCAGCAGCGCCTCTGCAACCTCAGAGGGCCGAAGAAATTAGGTTTGTCACCAAAAGAACTCACAAACTTCTACAGATGCACAATCGAGAGCATCCTGTCAGGCTGTATCACTGCCTGGTACGGCAACTGCTACGCCCACAACCGTAAGGCTCTCCAGAGGGTAGTGAGGTCTGCACAACGCATCACCGGGGGACTACCTGCCCTCCAGGACACCTACACCACCTACACCACCTATGTCACAGGAAGGCCATATTCTTTATCCCTTTACACTTGTGTGTATAAGGTAGTAGTTGTGGAATTGTTAGGTTAGATTACACGTTGGTTATTACTGCATTGTCGGAACTAGAAGCACAAGCATTTCGCTACACTCACATAAACATCTGCTAACCATGTGTATGTGACAAATAAAATTGGATTTGATTTGATCCAGAATAATCATCAGAAGGCCATAGAGTGAACCTTTAGAGCAACTGGACCAAAAGCAGCAGCTAAATTCAACCATTTAATCAATTCCCACGTTGGCTGGATGTCCTTTGGGTGGTGGACTATTCTTGATACACACGGGAAGCTGTTTAGCGTGAAAAACCTGAGTCAGTGTGCAGGAGGAAAGGACTAGTTGAGGTAACCTACATGTAGAGATTACCTCAACTAGCCTGGACCCTTTCACACTGACCCGGTACCGGTGCCCCCTGTATATAGCCTCATTACTGTTGTTCTTATTGTGTTACTTTTTATTATTACTTTTTATTTTAGCCTACTTGGTAAATAGTTTCTTCTTCTTGAACTGCACTGTTGGTTAAGGGCTTGTAAATAAGCATTTCACGGTAAAGTCTACACTTGTTGTATTCGGGCACATGTGGCAAATAAAGATTGATTTGATTTGAAACTGTTGAGCATGAAAAACCCAGCAGCATTGCAGTTCTTGACACAAACCGGTACGCATGGCACCTACTACCATACCCCGTGCCTTTAAATATTTAATTGAATTGAGAGAGAGAGAGAGGTTTGCCCCATCCTCCATGACAGATCACTTAAGAAAAGCAGGCTGTGGCTTGACACCACTGTCAAAGGTTCAAGTAGTTTTACTAGTTCCAGTATGACCGTGGCTAGATACCGCTGTCAAGGGGCAGGATTTTAGCAGTTCCAGTCCTACTGTGGCTAGATAACGCTGTCAGGGGCAGGGTTTTAGCAGTTCCAGTACAACTGTGGCTAGATACAGCTGCCAAGGGTTCCTGTAGTTTTAGTAGTGTCAGTATGACTATGGCTGGATACCGATATCAAGGGGCAAGGTTTTAGCGGTTCCAGTACTACTGTGGCTGGATACCACTGTCAAGGGATAGGGTTTTAGCAGTTCCAGTACTACTGTGGCTCGATACCGTTGTCAAGGGGCAGGGTTTTAGCGGTTCCAGTACTACTGTGGCTGGATACCGCTGTCAAGGGGTAGGGTTTTAGCGGTTCCAGTACTACTGTGGCTGGATACCACTGTCAAGGGGTAGGGTTTTAGCGGTTCCAGTACTACTGTGGCTGGATACCACTGTCAAGGGGCAGGGTTTTAGCGGTTCCAGTACTACTGTGGCTGGATACCACTGTCAAGGGGTAGGGTTTTAGCGGTTCCAGTACTACTGTGGCTGGATACCGCTGTCAAGGGGTAGGGTTTTAGCGGTTCCAGTACTACTGTGGCTGGATACCGCTGTCAAGGGGTAGGGTTTTAGCGGTTCCAGTACTACTGTGGCTGGATACCGCTGTCAAGGGGTAGGGTTTTAGCGGTTCCAGTACTACTGTGGCTGGATACCACTGTCAAGGGGCAGGGTTTTAGCGGTTCCAGTATGACTGTGGCTAGATACCGTTGTCAAGGGGCAGGGTTTTAGCAGTTCCGGTACGACTGTGGCTAGATACCACTGTCACGGGGCAGGGTTTTAGCGGTTCCAGTACTACTGTGGCTGGATACCACTGTCAAGGGGTAGGGTTTTAGCAGTTCCAGTACTACTGTGGCTGGATACCGCTGCCAAAGGGCAGGGTTTTAGCGGTTCCAGTACTACTGTGGCTGGATACCACTGTCAGGGGCAGGGTTTTAGTAGTTCCAGTACGACTGTGGCTAGATACCACTGTCAGGGGCAGGGTTTTAGTAGTTCCAGTACGACTGTGGCTAGATACCACTGTCAGGGGCAGGGTTTTAGTAGTTCCAGTTTTACGACTGTGGCTAGATACCACTGTCAGGGGAGGGTTTTAGTAGTTCCAGTACTACTGTGGCTAGATACCACTGTCAGGGGCAGGGTTTTAGTAGTTCCAGTACGACTGTCAGGCTAGATACCACTGTCAGGGGCAGGGTTTTAGTAGTTCCAGTACGACTGTGGCTAGATACCACTGTCAGGGGCAGGGTTTTAGTAGTTCCAGTACGACTGTGGCTAGATACCACTGTCAGGGGCAGGGTTTTAGTAGTTCCAGTACGACTGTGGCTAGATACCACTGTCAGGGGCAGGGTTTTAGTAGTTCCAGTACGACTGTGGCTAGATACCACTGTCAAGGGGCAGGGTTTTAGTAGTTCCAGTACGACAGTGGCTAGATACCACTGTCAGGGGCAGGGTTTTAGTAGTTCCAGTACGACTGGGGCTAGATACCACTGTCAAGGGGCAGGGTTTTAGTAGTTCCACTACGACTGTGGCTAGATACCACTGTCAGGGGCAGGGTTTTAGTAGTTCCAGTACGACTGTGGCTAGATACCACTGTCAAGGGGCAGGGTTTTAGTAGTTCCAGTACGACAGTGGCTAGATACCACTGTCAGGGGCAGGGTTTTAGTAGTTCCAGTACGACTGGGGCTAGATACCACTGTCAAGGGGCAGGGTTTTAGTAGTTCCACTACGACTGTGGCTAGATACCACTGTCAGGGGCAGGGTTTTAGTAGTTCCACTACGACTGTGGCTAGATACCACTGTCAGGGGCAGGGTTTTAGTAGTTCCATTACGACAGGAAAATACCATCCTGTATTTGTTCCCATCCTATGTCATGGGGAGGCCAGGGATGATCCGTCGGCATGCCCAGTTTCCAAATGTTGAGCAAGGGGAAAGGGTGTAGAGTTTTACTGTGTGCTTTGTGGCCGTTAATCATGTTTGTGTGTGTGTGTGACAGAAGCCAAATTCAGTGGTCTGTTCCTAAAGCAGATTCATAATTCAAAAAAAGACATTCCTGTTAGTGAGATCAAAGGAATTCATGTGAATTATACTGGAGGCTATGAGGACATTGAAATAAGACTTCATAAAGTGAACTCTATGAAACTATTGGGTTTCTGGCAAATAATTGCTTGTTGGACTTGATTTAAGTTGCATAATTCATATTTCTTGGTCTGTCAAACATCATAATTCAATATAATGAACACAATGTTAATTAAAAGGTGATATGTTCGCACAGACTTTGTGCCACACGAAATAAACTCAGCAAAAACAGAAACGGCCCTTTTTCAGGATCCTGTCTTTCAAAGATAAGATAAAAATCCAAATAACTTCACAGATCTTCATTGTGAAGGGTTTAAACACTGTTTCCCAGGCTTGTTCAATGAACCATAAACAATTAATGAACATGCACCTGTGGAACGGTTGTTAAGATACTAACAGATTACAGATGATAGGCAATTAAGGTCACAGTTATGAAAACGTAGGACACTAAAGAAGCCTTTCTACTGACTCTGAAAAACACCAAAAGAAAATACCCAGGGTCCCTGCTCATCTGTGTGAACATGCCTTAGGTATGCTGCAAGGAGGGATGAGGACTCCAGATGTGGCCAGGGCAATAATTTGCAATGTTCTTACTGTGAGAAGTCTAAGACAGCGCTACAGGGAGACAGGATGGACAGCTGATCGTCCTCGCAGTGGCAGACCACGTGTAACAACACCTGCACAGGATCGGTACATTCGAACATCACACCTGTAGGACAGGTACAGGATGGCAACAACAACAGCCCGAGTTACACCAGGAACGCACAATCCCTCTATCAGTGCTCAGACTGTCCGCAATAGGCTGAGAGAGGCTGGACTGAGGGCTTGTAGGCCTGTTGTAAGGCAGATCCTCAGACATCACTGGCAACAACGTCGCCTATGGGCACAAACCCAATGTCGGTGGACCATACAGGACTGGCAAAAAGTGCTCTTCTCTGACGATTCACGGTTTTGTCTCACATGGGGTGATGGTCATATTCGCGTTCGTCGTCGAAAGAATGAGCGTTACACAGAGGCCTGTACTCTGGAGCAGGATAGATTTGTAGGTGGAGGATCCGTCATGGTCTGGGGCGGTGTGTCACAGCATCATCGGACTGAGCTTTTTTTTCATTTTTTCATTGCAGGCAATCTCAACACTGTGCGTTACAGGGAAGACATCTCATCCTGACATGACCCTCCAGCATGACAATGCCACTAGCCATACTGGTCGTTCTGTGCGTGATTTCCTGCAAGACAAGAATGTCAGTGCTCTGCCATGGCAGCGAAGAGCCTGGATCTCAATCCCATTGAGCACGTCTGAGACCTATTGGATCGGGGGTGAGGGCTAGTGCCATTCCACCCAGAAACGTCTGGGAACTTGCAGGTGCCTTGGTGGAAGAGTGGGGTGACATCTCAGAGCAAGAACTGGCAAATCTGGTGCAGTCCACGAGGAGGAGATGCACTGCAGTACTTAATGCAGCTGGTTGCCACACCAGATACTGACTATTACTTTTGATTTTGACGCCCCCCTTTGTTCAGGGACACATTGTTCAATTTACACATATCTGTGGAATATGTACAGTTTATGCCTCAGTTGTTGAATCTTGTTATGTTCATACAAATATTTGCACATGTTAAGTTTGCTGAAAATGAATGCAGTGAGAGGATGTTTCTTTTTTTGCTGAGTGTATTACCTGCAAAAATTACCTGTATTACCTGTAACCCGCCTCACCCAATCTGATACAGACCTTATAGCCAGAACCTCCATCAGAAGCTAGCCATCAGGGCCTCCCGGGTGGTGCAGTTGTCTAAGGCACTGCATCGCAGTGCTAGCTGTGCCACCAGAGACTCTGGGTTAGAGCCCAGGCTCTGTCGCAGCTGTCCGTGACTGGAAGGCCCATGGGGCAGTGCACAATTGGCCCAGCGTCGTCCGGGTTAGGGAGGGTTTGGCCGGCAGCGATATCCTTGTCTCATGGCGCACTAGCGACTCCTGTGGTGGGCTGGGCGCAGTGCACACTGACCAGGTCGCCAGGTGTACAGTGTTTCCTCTAACACATTGGTGCTCCCGGGTTGGATGGGAATTGTGTCAAGAAGCAATGCGGCTTAATTGGGTTGTGTTTTGGAGGACGCATGGCTCTTGACCTTTATCTGTATGGGGGGTGTAGCGATGAGACAAGACTGTAACTGCTACCAATTGGGGGGTAAAATAATAAATAAAATAAAAAAAGAGGCTAATTAGCTACTAGCTATTTAGTCATTGTCAGCCACTGCTAGCGGCCTTTACCTTGTGCACAGACACCAGACGTTTTTTAGCCTGGATAATACTTGCCAGCCTGCCAGTATCGGACTGTTTTCTCCACTACAACGCTGGATTCCTGCCGTAAGCCCTGGACCAATACTCCTGCCACTGAGTGACCCAGCCCCGAAGCTAGCTCTGAGCTAGGCCCACCTCCCGACCTACTCAGTGATCACTCGGCTACACAGCTGATGCCTCCAGGACTCAACCCTAACATGTCTAGAATCCACTACTCCAACGGATCCTTCCTGTAAGCTCTGGAACTTTGCATTGGATCATCGCTGCTAGCTAGCTGCTACCGAGTTGCTGTAGTGGCTAACGCCCCTGCCCCGAAGCTAGCACCAGTTAGCCGCGAGCCAGGCGCATCTCCCAGCTAGCAAACGAAATCACTACAACTACAATACCTCTTTCACCATCTGGCTTGGACCCTTTGTCGACACAGCGCCCCGTTGTACCACCACGACTGGTCGGCCGACGTAACTCCATCCGCTGTGCCCTCAACCGGCCTTTGCCAGACGACAGAGCAGACGCTTCTACTAAACCTGGTCTGCTAACTTTAAATGCAGTGTCTCCTGTGTGTTAGCTTGGTAATGACTACCCCTCAACTTCCTTTTTCCATCTAGTGCTGTTGACTGGACCCTATGATCACTTGGCTACATATCTGATGCCTGCTGGACTGTTCATTAATCACGGTACTCCATTTAGTTTATTTTTTAGTTTATCTGTTGGCCCCAGCCTCGAACTCAGGCCCTGTGTGTAGTTAATCGACCCTCTCTGACCTTTCATCGCCATTTTACCTGTTGTTGTTGTCTTAGCTGATTAGCTGTTGTTGTCTTACCCGTTGTTGTCTTAGCTAGCTCTCCCAATCAACACGTGTGATTGCTTTACGCCTCACTTTATGTCTCTCTCAAATGTCAATATGCCTTGTATACAGTTGTTTAGGATAATTATGTTATGCAGGTGAGTGAGGACCCAAAAGCGATATAATGGAAACAGAGTCTTTTAATGTCCAAACAGGGAAAACATAAATCCTCAATCATTACAGGGGAAGTCCAAACAGGGAAAACACAAATCCTCTAGTTTAACAGGAGAGTCCCCCTTCTAGTTGTTGAGGAGAGTTGCAGGGCTAGTGGCAACAGACTGCAGGTCCCTTCGGGTAGGCGCGGGCCGTAGAGGATAGAGACACCTGCTCACACGCAGTATCTGATGACGAGGCAGAATACAACTGGACGGAACAAAGGCAAAGCAAACAGCAAACAAGAATCCGACAAGGACAGAAGCAGAAACAGAGAGAGAAATAGAGACTTAATCAGAGGGCAAAATAGGGGACAGGTGTGAAAGAGTAAACGAGGTCGTTAGGAGAATGAGGAACAGCTGGAAGCAGGAACGGAACGATAGAGAGAGAGAGGGATAAAGAGAGAGAAAGAAACCTAATACGACCAGCAGGGGGAAACGAAGAGAAGAGAAAGCACAGGGACAAGACATGACAATACAATACATGACAAATTATCATTGTTTTAGTTTACTGCGCAGCCCCTAGTCCCACTCTTCATGCCTCAGAGGTCTCCTTTGTCCCACCTCCCACACATGAGGTGACCTCACTCAGCATAACTAGCACGTCCAGAGATGCAACCTCTCTTATCACTCAGTGCCTGGGTTTACCTCCACTGTACCCGCACCCCACCATACCCCTTTCTGTATATTATGCCCTGAATCTATTCTTCCATGCCCAGAAATCTGCTCCTTTTATTCTCTGTCCCCAACGCACGAGACGACTAGTTTTGATAGCCTTTAGCCATACCCTCATCCTACTCCTCTCTTCCTCGAGTGTTGTGAAGGTTAACCCAGGCCCTGCGTGTCCCCAGGCACTCTCATTTGTTGACTTATGTAACTGAAAAAGCCTTGGTGTCATGCATGTTAACATCAGAAGCCTCCTCCCTAAGTTTGTTTTACTCACTGCTTTAGCACACTCCCCCAACCCTGATGTCCTTGCCATGTCTGAATCCTGGCTTAGGAAAGCCACCCAACTACAAAATTTCCCGTCAAGATAGAACTGCCAAAGGGGGAGGAGTTGCAATCTACTCCAAAGATAGCCTGCAAAGTTCTGTCATACTTTACAGGTCTATGCCCAAACAGTTCGAGCTTCTAATTTTTAAAATGAATCACTCCAGATATTATCCTGACCAACTTGCCCTCCAAATACACCTCTGCTGTTTTCAATCAGGATCTCAGCAATCACTGCCTCATTGCCTGTCAAACGTTCCCTAAAACACTTCTGCAAGAAGGACTTTCTAATCAACCTGGCCCGGTTATCCTGGAAGGATATTGACCTCATCCTGTCAGTCGAGGATGCCTGGTTATTCTGCCCCATTCAAAAAATGTAGAACTAAGAACAGATATATAGCCCTTGGTTCACTCCAGACCTGACTGTCCTCGACCAGCACAAAACCATCCTGTGGCGGACTGGGGAGGTTGGTAGGTTATGAAATGTGTAAATGATTAATCAACATGTTTAACTGCCCGAGAGGCACCAGTACATCCAGTTCTAGGGAACTCTATAGATTGCTTTATATATGTGGTGCTAAGAAAGCTAATTTACCTAACTGAGGAGACCGAAGGCATTTCCCAGACCGGGCATGGTAACTTGTATGTTTAAAAGTTATTAATGATGTGTATTTACTGCGGGAGTTTTTGTAAAAAAATATTTAAAAACAAAAAGAGAGCAAAGAATCGACGACCTACATGACTTCAAAAAATGGCCAGCCTACTTTCTTCTTAAATCAATATGTTTTTCAAAAGCTTGCTTATCGTCTATCCAGATGCCAATATATTTGTATGCAGGGACTCGATCAATTGGAGCACCATCATTAGACTCATTTTTGGAGAAAAAAAACCACATACTGAGGTTTACCCGCATTAAATACACATTTAAGGTCAAAGTTTTTCTGCAAAACAATGAAAGTGAGAAGTAGCATACGGTCCACAATATTCTTTACTAATGATTGTAACGTCTGCTTCCAACTCACACTCTTAAACACATAGATCCGCTGAACGCAGCTCACTCTCCAATTGCCAATCACCTGAATTCTGGTCACCTGTTCACACACCTGTATGTCATTATCACACTCTATTTAGTTTAGTTCTTTGCACCCCATCATTGTGAGGTATTGTTTGTTTTGTGACACACTTCTAGTCGGTGCTCTGTTTTTACCCTATAATTTACTCCTCCCATGTCTGATAGTTTTCGTCTGCCTCACTAACGACGCCTGTACCTTAGCCTATTGGAGTTCCTGTTATCAACCTATTGCCTGATCTCCTGGATAACGTTAATAGCCTTTTACCTGCCCGTCCTGTTGCCTTTTTGGACCCCCTGTGTATATGACCTTCTGCCTCACCTTGGACCCAACTACCTACCCCTTCCTGTGACCCTTTACAATAAACACCTGCTGGGCTCTGCGCTAGAAACCAGCTCTCTGTCTCCCATCAAGTTCATTACAATGATTAATGTTAATTAATTAATTCATTCATTCACATCATGTGACACAGCAGGGTTCAACTCATGTTTCAGCTTGATAATGCACGGGCCCTTGTTGCAAGGATCTGTGCACAATTCCTGGAAGCTGAAAATGTCCTCGTTCTTCCATGGCCTGCATACTCACCAGACCTGACACCCATTGAGCATGTTTGGGATGCTCTGAATCAACGTGAATGACATGTTCCAGTTCCCGCCAGTATCCAGTAGCTTCGCGCAGCCATTGTTGAGGAGTGGGACAACATTCCAGAGGTCACAATCAACAGCCTGATCAATTCTATGTGAAGGATATGTGTCGTGCTGCATGAGGCAAATGGTGGTCCCACCAGATACTGACTGGTTTTCTGATCCATGCCCCTACTTTTCTTTAACCCTTGTGTGGTGTTCGGGTCTGTGGGACCCATTTTCAATGTTTATTAAAATAAAAATTATACTATTTTATCCTGAGACTCATTGGCCTTGGCTAATTTCTGTGAAGAACATGTAAAATAACACATTTTGATTGAGTGCCCACTGTGCACCCCCCTACACACACACACACATATATATATATATATATATATATATATATATATATATATATAGGGTAACAAAAGTGTGTGTGTAGGTGAAAACAAGTAAAAATTAAACTAAAAGTTTTGATGTGTGCGTTCACTCTGTCTTCCTCCTCCCTGTGCCTGCTGTTTCAACATAGCAACAAGAACCTGTCTCCCTGCCTCTCCCTGCCTCCTGCTTTTCTCGCACTCTTTACCCTTTGTAGTGTGTGAAACTACACAATGTCTCACGGGAACCTGCACAATGTTATTACAATACATTATTTCAATACATTGTAAAATAATGCAGTATTTTCCCACACTCTACCCCAGCCAGGTGCAAATTGGGGGAGGGACACAACAAATAAATAGCTTTGCATGTGTGGCTCCTTACTACAATCAATCAGTATGGCAAACATAATCTCTGCTCAGAGGGCCTTAGAATTTGTTTTGCAGAGTGGGAAACTAGTGTGGAAGGAGCGTCTTCCACTTTGGAAGAAGAAGAATTTTCCAAATACGAGGATCATGTCTCTGTCAATTCGAAGTCTTACAGTGAGTTGGAAGAAGAGGATGAGATTGACCCTCAGCCAGCCCTAGGACCAGCCGTCAGCAGCCAGCCCCAGGACCAGCCCATCAGCTACCAGCTCATCAGTAGCTTGCAGGCGGAGAATGTTATAAGGATGCAATCAGGGCCGATGTGGATGGTGGTTACTCCTGTGCAGGACAAAAAGTCTTCTTTTGAACTGTTCATCCCAGACACTATCCGGAAAATCATTCTGGACCGCACTCATTTGGAGGGAAGGCAAGTTTTGGAGAGAGATGGAAGGAGATGGACCAAACTAATTGACATACTTTGGGGTTTATATTCTTGCTGGTGTTTTCAGATCCAATGGGGGAATCCACAGAATCTCTCGGAAATGTTTCTGGAAATCTTCCACATTATTTCCAGGATTATCTGCTTCGATAACCGAGACACCAGACCAGCTCCGCAGCAGAGAGACAAGCTCGCTGCAATCAGGTCAGTGTGGGACAATTGGGTTGACCGCCTTCCCCTGTTTTATAACCCTGGGCCCAACGTTACTGTTGATGAGCAGCTTATGCCATTTAGAGACAGCTGCCTCTTCAGGCAGTACATACCATCTAAACCCGCAAAATATCGAATCAAGATCTCGGCTGCCTGTGATGCTGCTTCATCATATGAGTGGAACTTGCAAGATTATATGGAGAACCCAGCTGGAGGAGTCCCTGAGAAGAACCAAGGGATACGGGTTGTCCTGGACGTGACACAGGGACTCCGTGGCCACAACATCACATGCAATAACTGTTTTTACTTAGCACAAGATGGGACAGGAGCTCCTCAAGAGGAAGCTGACGATGGTAGGAACAGTATGACAAAAAGCCAGTTCTCCCACCTCAGCTGATGAATACACAGAAGAGACCTATCAATTCCTCTAAGTTTGTGTTCACGTCAGACACATCGCTAATGTCCTACGTGCCAAAGAAAGGCAGAAATGTGATAAACATGAATACACTGCATAGGGATGGGAGAATCTGTGACCAGGAACATCAAAATCCAGAAATCATAATGGATTACAATGCCACAAAAGGAGGCGTGGACAATTTAGACAAGCTGGTGATTAGCTACAGCTGCAAAAGAAGAACCCCCGCGCTGGCCACTTGTGATATTCTTCAACATTTGGCGTACAATGAGTTTGTCATCTGGATGGCATTGAACCCAGATTAGAACAGAGGGAAGCTCCAGAGGAGATGGCTCTTTCTCCAGAGGAGGCAACATATCCCAAGTACCCCAGCTTCTGCAGCCGTCGTGAGGAAGATTCAGGTGGAGGATGCTGGTGCCCCATTTGCCCGGCCCATAGAACCAACAACTCCAATACCAGAAGTAAGTGTGAGTGATGATGTTGTGTGTGTGTGTCTGACTCTCCTGCCTTAGCCTGCTGTAACTATATATGTGAGTGAGTGAGATGTTAGTCAAATTCCTCAACTAAGTGTTTTCATCATTCTATATTGCAGCCGTTAGCAACAAGAAGAAGCGCTGCGATGTGTGTGGACCCAAGAAGGACAGGAAGACACAGTACACATGCATCAAGTGCAAGAAATACATTTGCAACACACACACACAGTAAAACTCTGTCCCTCATGTGGTGTGTAGATCGGCCTTAATTTGTGTTCAATAGGGCAATTTATATAATTTCCATAAAATACGTAAAATTTGCCTTTCCAATTTGTTCAATTCAAAGCAACAAACATCGATAGTGATGAAAACCCTGTTTCTTTTATGTTTGTTCAAGATAAACATGATTTATTCCACCAATGTCTTGATTATCTAATAAAACAAATCGTGCTGTTATTGCTGAATGTGATCTACCAGGGATAAATGGCAAATTTGAACCATATATGCTGTCTTTGTTTGTAATTGATATAAGTCAACTGTCACGGTCGTCCTCCTCTTCATCTGAAGACGAGAGGCGAGATGGTTCGGAGGACCAAAATGTGGCGTGGTAGGTGTTCATCATTAATTTTAATAAAGAAAACACTGAACACTGAAACACTATACAAAAACAGTAAACAAAATAACATCCGTGAAGCTAATGTGAACTGCGCTGAAACAAGCCATCAACATAGACAATCACCCACAAACAAACAGTGCAACCCAGGCTACCGAAGTATGATTCTCAATCAGAGACAACTAATGACACCTGCCTCTGATTGAGAACCATACTAGGCCGAAACATAGAAATACCCAAATCATAGAAAAACAAACATAGACTGCCCACCCCAACTCATGCCCTGACCATACTAAATAATGACAAAAAAAGGAAATAAAGGTCAGAACGTGACATCAACATCTAAGTATTGAGTAATTTTACCTAAATTGTTATGGCTGTATTGTTTAAAAAAAACAATAGCGTTGTGGGGCCATCAGACTCGCAAACGTTGGGTGAATAACAAAAACACCACACAGGGGTTAAAATATCTGTATTCCCAGTGATGTGAAATCCATAGATTAGGGCCTAATTCATTCATTAATTTCAATTGACTGTTTTCCTTAGATAAACTCTAACTCAGTAAAATCTTAGAAATTGTTGCATTTTTTGTTCAGTGTCATAAAGGAATTTCATGCATCTACTATCGCATTTGCAGACAAATGCAATATATGCTACTATTGCTAATGTGATGAGTAGATTTCAGTCATAATTTAGGTTAATCACATAACTCGATCACTGTAAGCAAAACAGATCATTCTGAACAATGCATTTCTGAGCGCGTAATGACATAGTGTAGGATTAAACAGAGATGTTTCTTCTCCTTTCTTGGCCTTTTTCTAAACACATTTTATGCAATTCTAATACACTTTATATGACTGGAGGAATAAGCAACATATATTTTTCAATACGACAAAAATTAGTAGCCTACTCTGCTGACACTCACAAACAGATGAGTAAAAACAACTATCAACTATGTAACTATCTAATCTAGGCCTAGAAAAAGGAGAGTCACAAATTCTACAATATGACATCCATCTAGCCTGGAGGAGGGAATTAGTCTCCCCAAATGTTTGGGGATCCCATGATAAAGGCAAGTGAATGTGGTGCACTCATTGGGGATATGGTTGAAATGCTCTCCTCTGGTGCCAATAAGAGGCTACTGTTTACTCAAATGGGACGTGAGAAGACAAATTAGAGCCTTTTCTTCTCAGCAATAGCCATCTGCTTTCTAAACTATGTTTTTCCCGTGATTGTATTTTGAAATATTGAGATCGGCCTAAGCCTACTAAACTTCTTTCCACGGACTGCTGCAACTCAACAATCAACTATTTTGTAGGCTATTTTCCGCCTGCTGGCCAAATTACTAATTGCAAAAAAAACAGCTCATTTTTAAAAGAAGCTAATGAATCTCTATGGTCAAATCATATGGTGTAGTATTTGTAATGTTATTTATTTCTGTATAAGGCACAAGTAATTATATAGCTAATTTTGGAAATGTCATTCTATTGACATTAGGCAAAGCGTATCTTCCCCTAGTCTACCGGATGCGCCGCTTATGCCGACATCAATGTATAAGTAGCAGGTGCATAAAACTGGCTGTGAGGCTTATGAGGCCGAGTTCAAATGCCGACATCAATGTATAAGTAGCAGGTGCATAAAACTGGCTGTGAGGCTTATGAGGCCGAGTTCAAATGCCGACATCAATGTATAAGTAGCAGGTGCATAAAACTGGCTGTGAGGCTTATGAGGCCGAGTTCAAATGCCGACATCAATGTATAAGTAGCAGGTGCATAAAACTGGCTGTGAGGCTTACGAGGCCGAGTTCAAATGCCGACATCAATGTATAAGTAGCAGGTGCATAAAACTGGCTGTGAGGCTTACGAGGCCGAGTTCAAATGCCGACATCAACGTATAAGTAGCAGGTGCATAAAACTGGCTGTGAGGCTTATGAGGCCGAGTTCAAATGCCGACATCAATGTATAAGTAGCAGGTGCATAAAACTGGCTGTGAGGCTTACGAGGCCGAGTTCAAATGCCGACATCAATGTATAAGTAGCAGGTGCATAAAACTGGCTGTGAGGCTTACGAGGCCGAGTTCAAATGCCGACATCAATGTATAAGTAGCAGGTGCATAAAACTGGCTGTGAGGCTTACGAGGCCGAGTTCAAATGCCGACATCAATGTATAAGTAGCAGGTGCATAAAACTGGCTGTGAGGCTTACGAGGCCGAGTTCAAATGCCGACATCAATGTATAAGTAGCAGGTGCATAAAACTGGCTGTGAGGCTTACGAGGCCGAGTTCAAATGCCGACATCAATGTATAAGTAGCAGGTGCATAAAACTGGCTGTGAGGCTTACGAGGCCGAGTTCAAATGCCGACATCAATGTATAAGTAGCAGGTGCATAAAACTGGCTGTGAGGCTTACGAGGCCGAGTTCAAATGCCGACATCAATGTATAAGTAGCAGGTGCATAAAACTGGCTGTGAGGCTTACGAGGCCGAGTTCAAATGCCGACATCAAATCGGCAAACTGCCTAAATAGGTTGACCTCAAGCAAGCTGTTGGGTACTGTCTCTGCTCAATGCTGAGAGAAAGGCACACAGGCCCTCCGAGCTAATTGCTGCGTAGTCCTAAAGCCAGCCCATAGATACTCGAAACAGACGTTGCATTTTAATGGCGGGTTTTAATGATTTTAGTCAACTTTTTTTGTAGCCTACTTTGAACTTTTTGTTCTTAAAGCTATACCCAACTGACACACCTGCCTGTGCTACAGCATTGTCCTAAGCAGAGACATTAACATAATCATCTTCATCATCTTCACTGTTAATTTTCTCATGAGACCCCCCACTAACACCATTTCTTTGAGTGTTTCCGTCCTCGTTGTCATAGACATCCTCTGATTTTCCATAGCTGAGCCCTTTTTCCTTCTCATTTTTCTTTGCACCCTCCAGACCTCTCTGGTAACAGACGTTTTCAACATTAGCATAGTCCTTTCCCTCTTCGTTGTCCTCCCCTCTGTTGTGTCTGTTGTCAAGACCTGTTGCATAACAGTTCGCTCATGAATATTCGTAACGGCAAACTCAAGGGGGGGAAAAGCCTTACAAAGAAAATTATTTCAAAAGTATTTCGGCCGAATTTGAGATGCTGCTTAACTTGTCAGGCTCAAGGCATAAATCAAGTTCATATTCAGCCTTTGAGTTTACAGTATAGTGACATCACTTACATTCTCTCTGGCCAGCCTCTGTAGATGGCTTTCTGTTCATCCTCCTCCTCCAGCGGACTAGACAGATGACTAGAAGAAGCAGAATTAGCAGTCCTACCCCACCAGTCCCTCCAGAGACAATGATGGGGACCATGAACGCTGAAGAAAATGTAGGTATTTTAAGGTTTAGATCTACAGATCAAGACTTGTAGATGGCAAATTCATAGGATATAAAAACAAACAAAAAAAGTGACATGAAGGATTATAAATCTTACAATACTATGATTCTTCTCTCACAATTTTAAATGTGATTTTTTTTAGCATGTTTTACTTTACCTCTAATGGTGACAGCTAGTTCACTATTAGCCGACCTGAATGACCAGTTAGAGATGTTGACTCCATAGCTGCAGCTGTAGTTCCCCTGGTCTGTATACTCTGCAACAGGGAAGTGGAAGGAGGCAGAGTGGTTGACTGCTGGCTTAGTTTCAGTCCTGTTGGACCCAGAGAAGTCCAGATAGAAGAGGCCTCCAGGATACTGTGGCTGAATGGAGCAGGTGATGGAGAAGCTGTGTCCCCTAACCACCTCTGGCCCCTGTGGTTCCCAAAACATCCCTCCATTTGGAGGACTGAGAGAGATGTTGGGCTGTAGCAGGACCACTGGGAAGAAAGTAAACAGCAATTTGAAAGTCATGTGATTCCATATTCACACCTTCTGACTAAGAAATATGTGTGTGATGGACAAGGTAATCAGTCTCTCGTCCCTATCAAGGCTCTGAATTTTATATATATACAGTGAGCTCCAAAAGTTTTGGGACAGTGACAAATGTTTTGGCTTTGTACTCCAGCACTTTGGATTTGAAATGATACAATGAATATGAGGTTAAAGTGCAGACTGTCCACTTTAACTTGAGGGTTTATTCATCCATATCGGGTGAACAGTTTAGAAATGACAGCACTTCTGTACAACGTCCCCATTTTAGGGGACCAAAGGTATTGGGACAAATTCACCTACAATTAAAGTCAAAAGCTTTACAACACTTACCCATTCAAGGTTCTCTTCATTTTTACTATTTTCGACATTGTAGAATAGTGAATATGTCAAAACTATGAAATAACACATGAAATCATGTAGTAACCAAAAAAGTGTTAAACAAATCAAAATGTATTTTATATTTGAAATTCTTCAAAGTAGCCACCCTTTGCCTTGATGACAGCTTTGCACACGCTTGGCATTCTCTCAACCAGCTTCATGAGGTTGTCATCTGGAATACACTTAAATTAACAGGTGTGCCGTGTTCAGTTAATTTGTGTAATTTCTTTCCTTCTTAATGCGTTTGAGCCAATGAGTTCTGTTGTGACAAGGTAGGGGGGTATACAGAAGATAGCCCAATCTGGTAAAAGACCAAGTCCGTATTATGTCAAGAACAGCTCAAATAACCAAAGAGAAACAACAGTCCATCATTACTTTAAGACTTTTCATTTTCCATTTGTTTTGTCTTTGTTTTCTACACACCTGGTTTCAATTCCCCCATTACATGTTCATTATTTAACCCTCTGGTTTCCCCCATGTTTATGTGCGGGTTTGTTCTATTGTTCAGGCTGTTACTGACGGACGATATTTTGTTGCCGGGTTTTGTTATTACGCCCGATTATTTCGTGGTACCGGTATTTTTCCCGCACCGTAGTATTGTGTTTATACTGGTATTTTTCCCGCACCGTAGTATTGTGTTTATACTTGTGTTGTCTTGTATTAAATACCTTGTCCACACATCTCAGCTCTCCTGCACCTGACTCCTTTCACCAGTTACCCACAGCCGTGACAATAAGCAAATAGGTGAACTGTGATATGACTAAAGAGTTAATCAGGGTGATTTTTCCACAAATAGACAGGTATTTTCCTTTCCATGGTAACAAGATCTTATCCATTTTCGCTAACTTTATATAAAATGTATTGGAGTGAGATAATTTCTTTCTTTCGGGATATGTATACCGAGTACGTCCACATCCCCGTCAGACCATTTTATTGGTAAACTACATGGTAATGTAAAAGTTGTATTTTTTTGTGATCCAATATGTAATATGAACATTTGGTTTTAATCCAGGGAGGTTAGCAAAAGTATCTAGATCCCCCTTTGAGGCTGTGGAGGGATTCTAATTGTGGGTTTAAAAGAACATATGAATCATCAGCGTACAATGACACCTTTGTCTTTAAGCCACGGCTATCTAATCCATTAATATTAATGTTAGATCCTATTTTAACAGCTAACATTTCAATGGCAATAATAAATACATGTCGATAGTGGACAACCTTGTTTTATTCCTCTTGACAGTTTAAAACTTTCTGAGATGTAGCCATAATTGACTATTTTACACCTAGGGTTACTACTATACATAACTTTAACCCATTTTATAAGCGATTCTCCAAAATTTGAATATTCTAGGCATTTATATATACAATCCAATCGTACTTTATCAAAAGCCTTTTCAAAATCAGCTATGAAAACCATGACTGGTTTCCCCAATATTTCATAGTATTCTATTGTTTCCAGTGCTTGTCTTACATTATCTCCAATGATTCGTCCATGAAAAAAAAATGTTTCTGATTAGGATGAATAATATCTGACAATAACTTCTTAATTCTATGCACCAAGCATTTAGCTAGAATTTTTGGTGTAAGAGGCCTCCAATTTTTTAAATGGACTGGATCTATATATATATATATATATTTACATTTACATTTAAGTCATTTAGCAGACGCTCTTATCCAGAGCGACTTACAAATTGGTGCATTCACCTTATGACATCCAGTGGAACAGTCACTTTACAATAGTGCATCTAAATCTTAAAGGGGGGGGGGAATACTTATCCTATCCTAGGTATTCCTTAAAGAGGTGGGGTTTCAGGTGTCTCCGGAAGGTGGTGATTGACTCCGCTGTATATATATATATACAGTGGGGAGAACAAGTATTTGATAAACTGACGATTTTGCAGGTTTTCCTACTTACAAAGCATGTAGAGGTCTGTAATTTTTATCATAGGTACACTTCAACTGTGAGAGATGGAATCTAAAACAAAAATCCAGAAAATCACATTGTATGATTTTTAAGTAATTAATGTCATGCAATAAAATGCAAATTAATTACTTAAAAATCATACAATGGGATTTATGTTATGGCTTTGTGCCATAACTACTCTTTGGAGGCTTCGTGCCATGGATCATCACTGGAGGCTTCTTGCCATGGATCATCACTGGAGGCTTCTTGCCATGGATCATCACTGGAGGCTTCGTGCCATGGATCATAATATAATAATAATAATTATTATTATTATTATTGTGGTCCTTCTGTAGCTCAGTTGGTAGAGCATGGCGCTTGTAACGCCAGGGTAGTGGGTTCGATTCCCGGGACCACCCATACGTAGAATGTATGCACACATGACGGTAAGTCGCTTTGGATAAAAGCGTCCGCTAAATGGCATATATTATTATTATTATTATGGATCATCACTGGAGGCTTCTTGCCATGGATCATCACTGGAGGCTTCTTGCAATGCATCCTCACTGGAGGTTTCGTGCCATGGATCATCACTGGAGGCTTCGTGCCATGGCACATCACTGTATGCTTCTTGCCATGGATCACTGGAGTGGAGAGACACACGGGAGGCCTCGCTCTGGGAGCAGGCACAGGACTCACCAGGCTGGGGAGACATACAGGAGGCTTAGTTCTTGGCAGAGGCACCGGATGAACTGGGCCGTGGAGGCGACTGGCGGTCTCGAGCGCAGAGCTGGCACAACCCGTTCTGGCTGAATGCCCACTTCCACCCGGCAAATGCGGGACGCTGGCACAGAGCACACTGGCCTGTGAATGCTCACTCGAGACACCATGCGCATCACCCCATAGCACGGTGCCTGACTAGTCACATGCTCGCCACGTTAAGCACTTTCTTGCTGCCTCCACCTTCCTCTCTGCTTCCAGCTGCTCCCACGACAGGCGATCCTTTCCCGCCAGGATCTCCTACCATGTCCAGGATCACTTGCCATTTAGGATGTCCTCCCATGTCCAGTCCTCCTGAACACGCTGCTCCTCCTTACCACGCTGCTTGGTCCGTTTGTGGTGAGAAGTTCTGTCACGGCCGTTGAAAGAACTGGACCAAGGTGCAGCGTGGTGGGCGTACATATTCTTTCATTTAGAAAAGACGCAGAACAAAACAATAAACACTACAAAACAAACCGTGGCGCTAGAGGCTGTGCCATAAACAAAGTCAATTTCCCACAAAGACAGGTTGGAAAAGGGCTACCTAAATATATGTTTGTAAACGTACCATTAAAAAGTAACATGATGAATGAGTGTCTATGTAGCTGTACCACGATATTTGCATTGCTAATAAATACACCTCCAATTCCACCCGCCAAAATCCCTACTCATCCAGAGTTGGGTTGTCATCCCAATGCCCGGCAGACCAACCCCCGGATCCCACAGCCCCAGAGAGACTGGGACCTATATCCTTCGAAAAGAGCACAGTGCCACCCGCAGAAGAGAGGCAGATCAACCGCCAAACGCATTTCCATCGCCCTCACCTCGATTTCTATTATATATAGCCATCAAAAAATCTCTATATATTTTGAAATCCTGTTTCTTATTTTCCATAATTATCTATTAATAGTTGTAGTAATTTATGCAAAGGATTTTTTACCTCTCACCAGTCTCACCATTACCAAAATGACAGTATGGCAAGCAGTTATTATATTAGCAAACAATTATTGTGAATCATCCTGTATTGTCTCTAACATCTTTTACTCCCTCGCAAGAGTTGTGGGATACATACTCACACACTCAACCCCTTTCCCCCACAACAACCATAGACTCAGATTCTCAGCAGTTGCACCATCCCAGAGCCCAAATCAAGAAAGGTCTTGATTTGCAAATGCATATACAGTTGCAGCTGTATGAGAAGGCCTGCAAAATTGTGCAAAACAAATGGGCAGAAATGGGGAGATTTGATTAATCATTGTCACATCCTAGATGATGGAGGTCAGACATACCCTCTTTCCCATGTAACACCCACAACATGGTCCCCTGTAGTGACCATTTCCCAAACATCTCCATGCAGTCAGACCTTTGATTTTGTGCCACCAGGGCCACAATAATACGCCCAATAGAAATGAATGGTAAGTGCATTGTGTCATTTTGGATATACCTTTATTTGAAATAAGAATAGAATATGTTTCTAAACACTTCTACATTAATGTTCTACCATGTTTACGGATAGTCCTGAATAAATTGTGAATAATGATGAGTGAGAAAGTTAGACACAAATATCATACCCCACATAATCATCTGAAACACAAACAAAACAAACAGCAAATGCATCCAAAAAGTTTGTGGAGTCACAAGCGCGATGTAATCATTGCATGCTAGGAATACGGGACCAAATACTCAACTTTTGATTACTTTAATACACATCCTGTATAAGTGAATTTGTCCCAATACTTTTGGTCCCGTAAAATGCGTGGACGAGATCCAAAAAGTACTGTAATTTCTAAATGGTTCCCTGATATGAATAAACATACCCTCAAATGAAAGCTGACAGTCTGCACATTCACCTCAGTCATTGTATCATTTCAAATATAAAGTGCTGGAATACAGAACCAAAACAAAATATTTGTCACTGTCCCAATACTTTTGGAGCTCACTGTAGATTAAGCAACACTTGTTTCCCAACTACCACCTCACCTTTAGTAACGTTGCTGTAAGGGGAGCTGATGGCTTGGCTGTTGGAGATGGTTCTGTAGAGACAGCGGTAACTGCCCTGGTGTGAAGCATCCATCTTAAACTTTGTTAAAGTAGCCCTGGGCTGTGAGGATCCAACGGTCACGGTCATGATGGAGTCTCCATTCAGATAGAAGATGAACTCCACAGCATTACAGAGGATACGGGATGGAAGAGTGCAGGTGAGTTGGATCTCCTCTCCTTGCAATAAGGCAGAATATGATTGGTTTGTGGAGAGTGAAGGCGTCTGCAAGACAACACCTGTTGGTCAAAGACATGTAGTTTAGTTAGGCAACAGTAATCACAACCTATCTACTGTGTCTTCATACTGTATTAGACACCTGCTCTGATCTAGGCTGCCCCCATCTGGTCACATAGCACCAAGTCTGGAATGGGTTAAGATTCTTTGTGCAACAGTCTCCACTAGGTGGCAGAGCAGGCTATAATACTGCGGTAATATGCTTTTTAGGATGAGACATTTTTGCACAATTCAAACCATTCAAACCAAAACTCAAGTCTAGACAAGGAGAAGAGACTCCCTTACCTGAACAAATAACACCTGCGTCGTTACCATGATGACAGTTGTGTGTTCCTCCTGTGTGTGGGCACTGTGTGATGGAGCACTCACTGCCAGAGCAGCCAACATCATCCTGCCAGATGGGCCCACTGCCCTGACCAAAGTAAGCCCTCTCTGGGGCACTAACAGCTCTCCCACAGCCAAGCTGTCTGCATGCCACAGCAGAGTCATTCAAATCCCATATGTCATCACACACGGTTCGCCAGTGACCAATTTGATAGACCTCCACCCTCCCAGAGCAGAGGTCACTCCCATTGACCAGTCTGATATTATGTTTAACTAGGAATTAAAGAAACATTTTAAACATTTGACAATGTGGGAGAAAATAAATGCATTTCAGTATATTCAACTAAATCATTGCCAAGTTGACACACGTATAATCATTGTATTTGGACTTTCATTAACCACAACAGCAACACAGAGGGACTTTTACCTGAGCAGACAACTTTGGCATCTTGAGACTGTAAACAGTCATGGTGTTTCAATCCTCCATGTGAGCATTCTGTGAGGGAGCTCTCACTGCCTTTACACCCAACATCATCCAGCCAAGTCGGCCTGCCACCACTACCCTGACCTAAGTGGACACTACTTTGGACACTCACAGCCCTCCCACAGCCCAGCTGGCCACACACCACATTGGCATCGTCGATGTCCCACTTCTGACCACACACTCTTCCCCACTGGCCCTCATAAAGAATCTCCACTGTCCCAGAGCAGCGACTAGTGCCATTGACCAGCCTGATCTCTTCACCAGCTCACAAAGAGGAAAAGAGATGATAGGAAAAATTATGAATGATTAATAAGCAAATATGCAATTTAACACTGCCAGTTGTCAAAAGTGTTCTATTAAAATTGGTTTCAAATGTGTTAATTAACCTTTTTGGACTTTAACAGCACCTTTGAGACTTGTGTTCACATATATATTTTTATTTAATTAGGCAAGTCAGGTAAGAACAAATCCTTACTTACAATGACAGCCTAGGAACGGTGGGTTAACTGCCTTGTTCAGGAGCAGAATTACATATTTTTACCTTGTCAGCTCGGGGATTCGATCGAGCAAGCTGTCGGTTACTGGCCCAACGCTTTAACCACTAAGATACGAGTCAGACCGAAATGCAGCGTGTAGACAGGTACAATCACCCACGAAATACAACGCGCACTCAGGCTGCCTAAATACGGTTCCCAATCCGAGACAACTAGAATCAGCTGACTCCAATTAGGAATCGCCTCAGGCAGCCAAGCCTAACTAGACACACCCCTAATAATACACACTCCCAATTAATACAAACCCTAATACGAAATACAACATATAAACCCATGTCCCACCCTGGCCTACCCAAACATATAACAAAAACACAAGATACAATGACCAAGGCGTGACACCCACAGGAATACTTACCAGCCAATGAAGATTTGACCATTTGATGAGCTGTTGGGGAGAAACACAGACAACCAAAACATTTAAATTAAACACACATTTACTGAGGTTGCCATTTGTAAATGGATAACAGCTTATCATAATGTCAATTAAAAAATCCTACATTTTTTATATGTAAGTTTTCTCACCCTTTATGAATTGTTATTGCTATATTTGTAAATGTTAGTAAGCTGTATATAGACAGTTATTTACATATTTATAAACTATTTTAAACATAAAACAGGCAAGCAAACATTATTTGCATATGCTGTTGTGGTATTTACACCATCTGTAAAGCCAGATAGTTGGGTCTATATCGAGTTCAAGGATTTCCTTTATGAAACTGCCCTGAAACTGTCATGAAACTGCCCTGAAACTGTCCTGAAACTGCCCTGTGTCTCATGTACATTAGTGAACTTGTCGTGGTTGACATTTGCCCGACTCTCACAGACTTCTGTTTAGTATACAGATAAAAGAATGTATGTATGTTTCACACAAAATGGCCTAATTCCTTTGTTTAAAAATCAGCTAGTCCTGCTTTCTGCTAAATGCTATTAATGACTCTCAATACTTTATTTTGTGAAATTGTTTCTCCACTTGATGTTGACTTATGTTATTTCCTGATATAAAATGTCAGCAGTGTTGAGGAAGCTACTCTGAAAATATAGTTTAGCTTGCTACCAGCTACTTCACACTGGAGTAAAAAAATTCAGCTACACTATAGCTACCTGTGAGGATTGATGCTGGAGGCACGAAGCAGGTACAGGGAGAACATTTAATAAATAACGGACAAGTGACAAGAAACATGACAGGAACAGCGTCTGGACAGGAGACAAAATAACGACATCAATGCCAACACAGAGAATAAACACAGGAAGCAGACAGATAAAGGAGAGCCAATGAAATAATGATGGAGTTCAGGTGGGTCCAATAAGGCTTAGGTGCGCGTAATGAAGGGGACAGGTGTGCGTAATGATAGGCAGTCTGGCGCCCTCGAGCCCAGGAAAGGGAGAGCGGGAGCAGGCATGACAGCTACCATTGGGAGAATCAATTTTACAGACTCGGTCAGGGACAGGTTGAAAAAGTCAGTGAAGACAATTGCCAGTTGGTCAGCGCATACTCGGAGTACACGTCCTGGTAATCCATCTAGCCCTTGGGCCTTATGAATGTTGACCTGTTTAAAGGGTTTAGTCACATCGGCAACGGAGAGCGCAATCACACAGTTGTTTGGAACAGCTGACGCTCTCATGCATGCTTCAGTGTTGCTTGCCTCGAAGCGAGCATAGAAGTAATTTAGCTCATCTGGTAGGCTCGTGTCACTGGGCAGTTTTCGCCTGTGCTTCCCTTTGTAGTCTGCAATAGTTTGCAAGCCCTGCCACATCCGACGAGCATCTGAGCCGGTCTAGTATGATTCAATCTTAGTGCTGCATTGACGCTTTGCCTGTTTGATGGTACGTCGGAGGGTATAGTGGGATTTCTTATCAGCTTCCGAGTTTGAGTCCCACTCCTTGAAAGCGGCAGCTATACCCTTTAGCTCAGATATTGCGTGGAATCCATGGCATCTGGTTGGGGCATGTACGTACAGTCACTGTGGGGACAACGTCATCAATGCACTTATTGATGAAGCCAGTGACTGATGTGGTGTACTCCTCAATACCATCGGAAGAATCCCGGATCATATTCCAGTCTGTGCTATTTGACCACTTCTTTATTGACAGAGTCACTGGTGCTTCCTGTCTCCCACTCACTCTCGTCATTCTTAGCCTCTTATCCTGCTGGACCTCTCAAGCTGGACCTTTCTCGAGGAGAGAGAAAAACCTCCATCCTTAGTAGGCAGACCACAGGTCCTGGACCTTCGCCTTTAATGGAAAGAACTGGTGAAATGGGAAATATCACATTTACATAAGTATTCAGCCCCTTTACTTAGTACTTTGTTGAAGCATCGTTGGCAGCGATTACAGCCTCGAGTCTTCTTGGGTATGACGCAACAAACTTGGTACCCCTGTATTTGAGGAGTTTCTCCCATTCTTCTCTGCAGATCCTCTCAATCTCTGCCAGGTTGTTTGGGGAGTGTCGCTGCAGAGCTATTTTCAGATCTCTCCAGAGATGTTTGATCGGGCTCTGGCTGGGCCAATCAAGAACATTCAGAGACTCGTCTCAAAGCCACACCTGCATTGTCTTGGCTGTGTGGTTAGGGTTGTTTGTCCTTTTGGAAGGTGAACCTTCACCCCAGTCCAAGGTCCTGAGTGCTCTGGAGCAGGTTTTCATCAAGGATCTCTCTGTACTTTGTTCCGTTCATCTTTACGTTGATCCTGACTAGTCACCCAGTCCCTGCCGCTGAAAAAAATCCCTGCAGCATAATGCTGCCATCACCATAGGGAGGGTGCCAGGTTTCCTCCAGACGTGACGATAGGCATTCAGACCAAAGAGTTCAATCTTGGTTTTATCAGACCAGAGAATCTTGTTTCTCATAGTCTTGGAGTCCCTTAGGTGCCTTCTGGCAAACTCCAAGCGGGATGTCATGTGCCTTTTACTGAAGAGTGGCTTCCTTCTGGCCACTCTACCATAAAGGCCTGATTGTTGGAGTGCTGCATAGATGGTTGTACTTCTGGAAGGTTCTCCCATCTCCACAGAGGAACTCTGGAGCTCTGTGAGAGTTAGCATTGGGTTCTTGGTTACCTCCCTGAGTTTGGCTCTAGGAAGTGTTTTAGTGGTTCTAAACTTTTTCCGTTTAAGAATTATGGAGTCCCTGTGTTCTTGGGGACCTTCAATTCTGCAGAAATGTTTTGGTACGTTTCCCCAGATCTGTGCCTCGACACAATCCTGACTAGGAGCTGTACGGACAATTCCTTCTACCTCATGTTTTGGTGTTTGCTCTGACATGCACTGTCAACTGTAGGACCTTATATAGACAGGGGTGTGCCTTTCCAAATCATGTCCAATTAATTGACTTTCCCACAAGTGGACTCAAATCAAGTTCTAGATACATCTCAAGGATGATCAATGGAAACAGGATGCACCTGAGCTCAATTTAGAATCTTATAGCAAAGGTTCTGAATACTTATGTAAATAAGGTATCGTTTTTTTATTTTTATATAAATTTG
Source organism: Oncorhynchus gorbuscha (assembly GCF_021184085.1). NCBI lineage: Eukaryota > Metazoa > Chordata > Actinopteri > Salmoniformes > Salmonidae > Oncorhynchus > Oncorhynchus gorbuscha. The sequence goes on from NC_060188.1 coordinate 29,799,054, forward strand.
CAGAAATTCTAAAACCTGTTTTCACTTTTTCAATATAGTGTATACTGTGTAGATTGATGAGGAAAATGTTTTATTTAATACATTTTAGAATAAGCCTGTAACGTAACAAAAGGTGGAAAAGGGGAAGGGGTCTGAAAACTTTCCCAGTCATTCAATTAACTGGTAAATGTACAAAAATTTAATTCTAATCGAATTCCAATTCAAAACAGTCCAAACACTTAAATTCCAATTCTAAAACTTGAAGATTGAATTAATTTCAAAATTTCAACAATGTAAATTCTCCACTTCATGAGTTAATTCAAGAATTGAAATTGACCCCAACCCTATGCCTGTTTAACTTTGGTTTGTCATTTCAAATAAAAGTGTGACTTGAAAGACGATTCTAGACCATTAATAAATATGTAAACTATGATATCACTAGGGAATTAATCAGTGTAATATTTTGCGTAGATGGACCGGAGTTATCCTCTCTGCAGTTTCAAGATCCTATTTTGCTACATTTTCTATCAAAGTTAATAATTGCAAAATTGCTCAACTTTTACAGTATAGGTCCACAAAGCACAAATATATTTAACTTTGAAGTCACAGTTGTGTGAGCCAAGAAAGCAGACATGAGAACTGGAAATTAATCCTTTGTTATAGGTCAGTTTGATTTTGTGACTGTCTACCAAGTCGCTCATGAGCAATATCATCAATTCATGGAGACCAAAATCCACAAATTTAGCACGTTAAAATTCCATTGCAGTCATAAGAATATCCAGTACATAAATCATAGCATTGAAACAAGGCTAAGATAGAAAGGAACACTATAATACTGCACTTGGATATAGCAGAAGTCACAGAGACAACAGATACCAATCTATATATAGAGTCTATTCTTATTCACGTGAGGCACTTGAAAGACCTTCCTTTATGGCAACTTAGTTATTGTAATACACAAAGACTCACCTAATGCCATAAAGAGTAGAATTGTCACCATCTTGATCCTTGTAATGTCCTCCAATATCAGGTATGATTCTCACCAATACATGGCAGTAAATTGCAATTTTTACCCCAGATTTAACTATTTTCGAGTTACAATACAATGGACTCAACTATTAATACAACCAAAATTCTGCTGAACCAAAATTGAGAGTTAAATTACCATGGTCTGGCAATGCTACATCCATGTGAAAAAGATCAATGTGTGATCTTCTACACACTTTCAGAGTCACACAGCCACAAAACAGGAAATCCTGGCCCACTACTGTATTTAGTCTCTGGTCTGGCCACCAATTCCACTAAACTGAGCTCAACACTGAGCTCAAAGCCACAAACATCATTTTTTTCCTTTTTTTTTTACAAATAATATGAAACCCATAAAACACGAAAATTAACTGAGGGGCCAATAAGAAATGCACAGAAAGTAAAAAATAAGTCACCCCCCCCAAACAAAAATTGTAGTATAACCCTTAAATGTTCTCTGAATCTTGTGTTTGTTCTTGTAAAGTGATCTACCATAGTCCCAGGTCCACTGAAATGCTGCTCTGAAAGTGGACAGGTAGCCTAGTGGTTAGGGAATTGGGCCGGTAAGCTAAAGGTTGCTAGATTGAATCCCTGAGCTGAAAATGTAAAAACCTGTCATTCTGGCCCTGAACAAGGCAGTTAACCCACTATTCTTAGGCTGTCATTGTAAGTAAGAATTTGTTCTTAACTGACTTGAATTAGTTAAATAAAGGTAAAAACTCCCCCGGAGTTAAGAAACAACATTTAAAAAGACACAATGTGTGTTAATGCTAATGCCGGAAAGTATGTCGAAGATCACACAATGATCTTGCAAAATCAAAACAGTTGTTTATGTATTTTATCCCCAAATGCAGGTTGTGCATCCGATTGCAGTACAAGATCAAGGTGTGATCTTCTACACACTTTCTGGTATTAGCATTAACATAACAGAGAAAACCAGTACACTGTAATAGAACAGGAAATCCCAGCGCACTAACCACTTATGTGGTTAGTCTCTGGTCTGGTCACTGATTCCACAAAACTGCGGCGGCACACAACACTGAGCTCAACACCACAAACCCCATTTCATTTATTTTTTAAACCAAGAATATCAGACCCTTAAAACACGATGGAGCTATACATACAATTATATAAAATGTATTTTAGATTTTAGATTCTTCAAAGTAGTCACCCTTTGCCTTGATGACAGCTTTGCACACTCTTGGCATTCTCTCAACAAGCTTCACCTGGAATGCTTTTCCAACAGTCTTGAAGGAGTTCCCACATATGGTGAGAACTTGTTGGCTGCTTTTCCTTCCCTCTCAGGTCCAACTCGTTCCAAATCATCTCAAACCATCTCCATCACTCTCCATCTTGGTCAAATAGCCCTTACATAGCCTGGAGGTATGTTGGGTCATTGTCCAGTTGAAACAAATGATAGTCCCACTAAGCGCAAACCAGATGGGATGGTGTATCGCTGCAGAATTCTGTGGTAGCCATGTGTTAAGGGAATGTTTTATCAATAATTACTAATTATGTATACATTTCAATCAGGACTGACTAATCAGAATACTATTATATTACTGTATACGTATGAATTTTCCTTATAATCCTAGTACTGAATATAATGTGTGTAAATATAATCAAAAATTAGAACAATGACTGTCTGTTCCTTGGTAGAAAGTAATGATCTTATAGCCAGACTGGCTAGAAGGCTTATCTACACAGGCAGACCTTGGCTCTGATCGTAAATTATCTTAGTAGGGAGAGACGATGTGGGAAAGCTTGAGAACCATACAGTCATTGTACAGGAGCAGAGATGAGACGGGCTAGTAAAAAAAACTAATGATGTAATTTTCAGTTTATAACCTGTGGTAAAACGTATCATGGGCAGTACTCTCGAGAATAAACACTGCTGGTTGATTTTAAAGACTGGTCTCTGTCCATTTTATACAAATAAGAGTCTTACAAATTCTTATGAATTGACAAGAGTGTTTAATTTTAATTGGGTATTAAAACATAGAGGAATTTAATTCCTGTAACACCATGCTGGTTAAGTGTGCCTTGAATTCTAAATTAATCATGACAGTGTCATCAGCAAAGCACTCCCACACCATCACACCTCCTCCTCCATGCTTCACGGTGGGAAACACACATACAGAGATAATACACCCACCTACTCTGCGTCTCACAAAGACACGGCAGTTGGAGCCAAAAAATCTCACATTTGGACCAAAGGAAAGATTTCCACCAGTCTAATGTCAATTGCTCATGTTTCTTGGCCCAAGAAAGTATCTTCTTATTGATAATGTCCTTCAGTAGTGGTTTCTTTGCAGCAATTCGACCATGAAGACCTGATTCACACCGTCTCCTCTGAACAGTTGATTTAGAGATGTGTCTGTTACATGAACTCTGTGAAGGATTTATTTAGGATATGATCTGAGGTGTAGTTAACTCAAACAAACTTATCCTCTGCAGCAGAGGTAACTCTTAGTCTTCCTTTCTTGTGGCAGTCCTCGTGAGAGCCAGTTTCATCATGGTCCTTTATGGTTTTTGCGACCGCACTTGAAGAAACTTCAAACGTTATTGAAATGTTTCATATTGACTGATGTCTTAAAATAATGATGGACTGTCATTTCTCTTTGCTCTTTCCAAGAAACAAAGAGATCTTCTGTTGAATCTGGCAATTAATCTTAATGGTTGTACAGTCGTCTCAAATAAAACTGTGAAGGACCTCGGCGCCCTACTGGACCCTGATTTCTCTTTTGACGAACATATCAAGACTGTTTCAAGGACAGCTTTTTCCATCTACGTAACATTGCAAAAATCAGAAACTGTCTGTCCAAAAATGATGCAGAAAAATGTATACATGCTTTTGTTACATCTAAATTAGACTACTGCAATGCTCTACTTTCCGACTACCCGGATAAAGCACTAAATAAACCTCAGTTAGTGTTAAATACGGCTGCTAGAATCCTGACTAGAACATAAATATGTGATCATATTATTCCAGTGCTAGCCTCCCTACACTGGCTTCCTGTCAAGGCAAGGGCTGGTTTCAAGGTTTAACCTACAAATCATTACATTGGCTTGTTCCTACCCATCTCTCTGATTTGGTCCTGCCGTACATACCTACACGTATGCTACGGTCACAAGACGCAGGCCTCCTAATTGTCCCTATAATTTATAAGCAAACAGCTGGAGGCAGGGCTTTCTCTTATAGAGCTCTATTTTTATGGAATTGTCTGCCTACCCATGTGAGAGACGCAAACTCGGTCTCAACCTTTAAGTCTTTACTGAAGACTCATCTCTTCAGTGGGTCATATGATTGAGTGTAGACTGGCCCAGGAGTGTGAAGGTGAATGGAAAGGCTCTGGAGCAACGAACCGCCCTTGCTGTCTCTACCTGGCCGGTTCCCCTCTTTCCACTGGGATTCTCTGCCTCTAACCCGATTACAGGGGCTGAGTCAATGGCTTACTGGTGCTCTTTCATACCGTCCCTAGGAGGGGTGCATCACTTGAGTGGGTTGAGTCACTGATGTGATCTTCCTGTCTGGGTTGACGACCCCCCTTGGGTTGTGTTGTGGCGGAGATCTTTGTGGGCTATACTCGGCCTTGTCTCAGGATGGTAGGTTGGTGGTTGAAGATATCCCTCTAGTGGTGTTGGGCTGTGCTTTGGCAAAGTGGGTGGGGTTATATCCTTCCTGTTTGGCTCTGTCCGGGGTATCATCGGATGGGGCCAGTGTCTCCTGACCCCTCCTGTCTCAGCCTCCAGTATTTATGCTGCAGTAGTTTATGTGACGGGGGGCTAGAGTCAGTTTGTTATATTTGGAGTACTTCTCCTGTCTTATCCGGTGTCCTGTGTGAATTTAAGTATTCTCTCTCTAATTCTCTCTTTCTCACTTTCTTTCTCTCTCTCGGAGGACCTGAGCCCTTAGGACCATGCCCCAGGACTACCTGGCATGATGACTCCTTGCTGTCCCCAGTCCACCTGCCATGCTGCTGCTCCAGTTTCAACTGTTCTGCCTGTGGCTATAGAATCCTGACCTGTTCACCGGATGTGCTACCTGTCCCAGACCTATTATTTGACCATGCTGGTCATTTATGAACATTTGAACATCTTGGCCATGTTCTGTTATAATCTCCACCCGGCACAGCCAGAAGAGGACTGGCCACCCCTCATAGCTTAGTTCCTCTCTAGGTTTCTTCCTAGGTTTTGGCATTTCTAGGGAGTTTTCCTAGCCAACGTGCTTCAACACCTGCAATGCTTGCTGTTTGGGGTTTTAGGCTTGGTATCAGAGATATTTGAGATATCAGCTGATGTACGAAGGGCTATAGAAAGGTTATTCTCTTTGCCCAATGATCTGGCATAATCAAAACAGTTAAACAATTTAAAAAGTGTTTGATTCAATTTGGCATGAGGGTCTGCTATCCAATTTTATGGAAAGTGGTGTTGGGGGGAAAACATACAATATTAGAAAATGAATGTATACAAAAAACAATTGTGACTCACCACCTGGATTCGGTTTGGAAATTGGGTTTCTTACAAAGTATATATTTAAATATACAATACAAAATGGTAAATAATACACTGCATTTTTTAAAGGAACAATGGGAATTTAATTCTGCGTTTAAAGTTGATAAACTTGTGAACTCACTTTTGAGAAAAGGGTCTTTGAATGTTTTGATACTTACTCGAGAGCTCTCCTTTGTCTACACCCATTCAGCATTGTTCACACCCTCTTATGCCAGCCCCACCCGTCTCATTAAGGATTCACATGGGAAGTCATGTACTAAACAGTGAGCAGTTTAGTAAAGAATAAGACTAAAAGTGGAAGTAGCCTACAATAAGGACAAATTCCAGGAAAACAGAGTGTCCAGATGTAAAGATACCTTAATTGAAAATGACTGAAGTAAAAGTAAAACTCACCCAGTAAAATACTACTTGAGTAAAAGTCAAAAAGTATTTGGTTTTAAAAATGATTAGGTATCAAATGTAAATGGAATTGCTAAATTATACTTAAGTATCAAAAGTAAAAGTATAAATCATTTCAAATTCCTTAAACCAGAAGGCCCAATTACATTCTTTATTGACGGATAGCCAGGGGCACACTCCAACACTCAGACATAATTTACAAACAAAGCATTTGTGTTTAGTGAGTCAGTGTGATATGTCACAAAATCATGTTACGACCACACATATCAATATTCATTAAAAAAAATATATATTTTGCTAAGTCTTGCTGTGGAAGGGTCTCTACAGAAGGTGTAAACTGTACAGCCAATGGTTACTTGCATAGTAGCAATATCAGAAATAGATCATGTCAATATAAATCAAATACTATACAGTATGTACACGAACAACTTCAATAACGATAGTGACAAATGAGGTAGTTGTATGCACACAATCAGGGGTAAAGTGGCTGAGCAGCAGGATTAAAAAAATTATAGTAGCAGCAACATATGGCGTGTGTGTTAGGAGAGAGCAGATAGTGCTGATGACTGGTCAGTCCGGACCACACATGGACAATGGAATCTATATTCAGAGAGCCTGTTTCTGTCCTGCCCTTGACTTTAGTACAGGGCATGTGATGTATATAGCCTCTTTGTCACAAAACTCCCTGATCTTCTTAAAAATATGCATTTGTCTAGCTGTGTCCAGGCCAGGTGGCCCTTGTACAGGCAGACCATCTATGGGAGGAAGGATGTCAGTGTTGCATTTTGAAGACATTACAACCTTGCACAACATCAATTCACCTCCCAAGTTTAGATAAGAATTACCTCATACAATGCAATGAAAATGATATTCACCTGAAATGCTGGTACAGCTTGATCTGTGGCAGCGGCCTGAAGTACAGAGTCAGGTGTTGTTGCCAGCCATAGCTTACCACCAGCACAGTCCTCCTGTCCAACCAGCTGTGGGATGTTGACCCCTGTCACAGTGCTGTCCTTCACAACACCAGCAATCTCAGACAAAGTGTTCCCTCTGGTCTTTCTGAAGCGCTGCTTGATGAGGCCTCTGCGTAGTTGTTGATGAAGTTCACCACTCGCTGCAAGTCCTCATGCTTCAGGTGTAACCTGTGCTTGCTTGGGCCAGCTCTCTTTTTGATGGGATGCATTAGACCATTCTCCTTGTATGACTGGTGGAGGAGAGTCAGGCGTGTTCTACTGATGCTGAAAGACAAATTCTAATGATACTAATGTTACAAACACTTCATACATGTAAGTCAATGTCAGCTAGCAAGTCAGCCATCTAACCTCTGCTAACATTAGCTAGCTAACAGCAAGCTTTAACTTGGGGTCTTTTGTTTAGACATGTAACGTTAACGTTAGCTAGCGAACAAAGGAACTAAAATCCCAATCCAGAATAATGTTAGTAAGCCAGCCATTGAAGTCCAGCTGGCTAGCTAACAGCAAACTTTAGCAATACAAACCGATTGTCATAGCTAGCTGAAGTTAACCAAAATATGTTCAATGTTAGCTAGCAAGCCAGCCATCTAACTTCCACTAACTTTAGCTAGCTAACAACAAACTTTAACTTGGGGTCTTTTATTTAGACATGTAAAATTAACGTTAGCTAGCTAGCTAACAGCGAGCTTTAACTAGCAATACACACCACTCGTTATAGATCAAGTTAACCAAAATAAGTTCAATATTAGATTCTTACCGGTACACATGAGTGAAAGATTCACTGTAGACTGCAATCCCTTTTATTAAATAAGACATCTTGTGCCATTTCCATTTAGTTTGAACAGCTTGTTTGGCCCATTGTGTCAAGTCACTCTGATTCACACTGATCGTGTGCAATGCCATGAGAATCATCAGATTTTTCTCCCTCTCTGTCACCAATGCCATGGTTGCCCATAGTTTGAAGAATCCAGGGAGATTTTATACAACAGTTTTATACAACAGCCCTATGCATTTGCAATTAAACGCCAGAATTCTATTTATCTCCTTATCATACGCTGCTTCTTCCAGACATTCCACAGATTTCAAAACTCGGTCAACTACATCCGTGACAACAACACTGTTGATTGTCACCATTTCTTCTCCATCACTGTCATCACAAGACTCTCCAATGTCTTCTTCAATTAAAAGGTTTCTACCATTTTCAGAGTCAGAGCGAGTCAGCATGGCACGATCGTCCTCCATAAAGTAGTCCATCGCAACTTCTTCCCACTGACCTTTGTCGACTGTGCCTGATAAATTCAGGGCAGCAATGTTATTGAGAGCAGTAACAACATATTTACAACTCTCCATGGCTAAGGCTATATCTTTAGAAAAAGTTGCAGTAGAAAGGATTATTTACGCATTACGAGCAGCTCATTTTATAGACAAAAAGATGCTACACCGCAGACAAATCCAAACTCATCTCTCGGCATGTCCAGCCCACTCATTATCTCAGCCGATCATGGTTAGAGGGATGGTGGCTCTCTTTTTCTGTGGCTAAACCAACTAGACTCATAACTTAATATTGTATTCGTATTTACAGATGACATACAAGTTTGATATTAAGGCACATGAAAGTTCACATGTTCGAGAGGGCATTTCTGTCCAAAAACACACTTTGATTAAAAAATATATATGTTTTAGGTTCAAACGGCTCTCCTGTGAAGTCGTGACTTGAGACATACGCCTAGTTTCCTGAATCGGGTCACAATTGTACTGTTAAAATTGGCAATAAACACACAGATGCATTTTCTCAGAGCCATGGGGTGAGACAGGGATGCAACTTAAGCCCAACCCTTTTCAACATACAGTACAATGTTTTCAGAAAGTATTCACACTCCTTTACTTTTTCCACATTTTGTTGTGTTACAGCCTGAATTTAAAATGGATTAAATATAGATATTTTTGTCATGTGGTACACACAATACCCCATAATGTCAAAGTGGAATTATGTTTTAGACATTTTTACAAATTAATTAAAAATGAAAAGCTGAAATGTCTTGAGTTAATAAGTATTCAACCCCTTTGTTATGGCAAGCCTAAATAAGTTCTGGAGTAAAAAATGTGCTTAAAATTCACCTAATAAGTTGCATGGGCTTACTCTGTGTACAATAATAGTGTTTAACATGATTTTTGAATGACTACCTAATTCCTGTACCCCACACATACAATTATCTGTAAGGTCCCTCGGTCGAGCAGTGAATTTCAAACTGAGATTCAACCACAAATACCAGGGAAGTTTTCCAATGCCTCGCAATAATGAGCACATATTGGTGGATTGGTAAAAAAATATCAAAAAGTAGACATTGAATATTCCTTTGAGCATGGTGAAGTTATTAATTACATTTTGGATAGTGTATCAATTCACCCCGTCACTTAAAAGTTACAGACGTCCTTCTTAACTCAGTTGCCGGAGAAGGAAACCCATAAAGCCAATGGTTACTTTAAAACAGTTACAGAGTTTAATGGCTGTGATAGGAGGAAACTGAGGATGGATCAACAACATTGTAGTTATTCCACAATACTAACCTAAAATGACAGAGTTACAAGAAGGAAGCCTGTAAAGAAGAAAAAATATTCATCCTGTTTGCAATATGTCACTAAAGTAAAACAAAAAAAACAAAAAATAAATAAAAGTGTGGCAAAGAAATTAACTTTATGTCGTGAATACAAAGCGTTAAGTTTAAGTTTGGGCCTAATCCAACACAACACATCACTGAGCACCACTCTTCATATTTTCAAGCATGGTGGTGACTGCATCATGTTATGGGTATGCTTGTCATCTGAAAGGACTAGGAAGTGTTTTGGGGATAAAAATACATCGAGTACTGGTAAGCACAGGCAAAATCCAAAAGGAAAACCTGGTTCAGTCTGCTTTCCAACAGACACTGGTAGATAAATTAAACTTTCAGCAGAACAATAACTTAAAACACAAGGCCAAGTATACAATGACCTTGTTACAGTTTTGACTTAAATCGTCTTGAAAATCTATGGCAAGACTTTAAAAAGTGTCTGCCTAGCAATGATAAATAACCAACTTGACAGAGTATAAAAATGTTTTTAAATAACAATGTACAATCCAAGTGTGCAAAGCTCTTAGAGACTTACCCAGAAAGACTGACAGCTGTAATCACTGCCAAAGGTGATTCTAAAACGGGGTGGAATACTTATATAATCAAGATACAAACTACAGTGACCCAGAAGAGTAACACCTGCATATGCCCTTATGTCCACATGCAGTGTTTACTTTTTCACTCTTAACTTTAATTGCTGTTTGATCTGGCTTACGAATTTTGCGCTTTTACCGCATCTTGGTCTTGTCTATGCCCAACGTTTTTCGTTAAGCTTTTCACTTTGGATGTTTTTATCTGCCCCACCACGCATCGGTATGGTAGGGTTGAACTCCTCCTCTCCTACTCAGCTTCCTGACAAAAGCTTCTCCCTCATTGCCTGCTGCTTGGATCCCACCCGCCGATCTGCTCTGGCCTGTCTCCCCCTGTCTGGCACAGGTACCCCCACCACACTCCCCCCTCTTTCACAAGCTTTCGCTCGCCTCCAGCACACACACACACACACACACACACACACACACACACACACACACACACACACACACACACACACACACACACACACACACACACACACACACACACACACACACACACACACACACACACACACACACACACACACACACACACACACACACACACACGCGCGTTTGGATTGATCTGAATTTTATGTGGCTAATTAACCGGTGAATCTTATTGGGTGCGCTTTACACAGAAACACTTTCATTAGCATAAGCATACTATATATTTAAATCAGACTTTTCTAGCCTACTGGACTCATAGAGAGCTCTCTCACATTATTTTGTTGGGGCGAGTGACTCTTTGATCTTACAATGCTAGCCTGGGTCTGGGTTTTCTGCACACTATAATCGTATTACCTAAAATGTATGATTTGAATGTGTGGGTTCACAGCTCCAATCCAGATGTGTTGGTCATGACTGAGACGTGGTTAAGAAAGAGTGTTCTGAACACTGATGTTAACCTTTCTGGTTATAACCTTTTTCGGCAAGACAGATCTTCCAAAGGTTGTGGAGTGGCAATCTTTACCAAGGAACACCTTCAGTGCTAGATTGTCTCCACCAAGTCTGTTCCCCAAACAATTGATTTGCTGCTGTTAACCATTAAGCTTTCAAATAGCTCTTTGTTGATTGTTGCTGGGTGGTATTGTCCACCACCAGCGTTGGTCTGTACCCTACATACCCTAAACTCTCTCCTGGCACCCTACTCTAAATCTGAATTTGTAATGCTAAGTGACCTAAACAGTGTCTTAAAACAATGGAACTCCCTAAATCTCTCTCAGATTATTACCAATCCCACCAGGTATTACCAATCCCACAAACACCCAGAAAAGGCGACTCTCCTTGACATTATCCCCACAAATAATCCTGAAAGGTCTCAGTCCGGTGTTTTCTGTAATGACCTATTTGATCACTGTTTTACAACCTGTGTTCGTAATGGCTGCTCAGTTCAATGACTTGTCCTGATTTGTCATAGATGCTTGCTGAAAACCTGTAATGAGCAAGCCTTCCTTCATGACCTGGTCTCTGTAAATTGGTATAGAATCTGCTTTATCCCCTCTGTCAAAGTTGCTTGGACCTTCTTTCCCCCCCCAGCGGTATTGTTAATAAACACTCCCCTATAAAGAAATCTCTAATTAAAAACAGGTTCAGCCCCTGGTTTGACCGTGATCTGTTAGCGTTACTCCACCTTAAATTCAACACACAAATACTCAGGCTGACTGGCTCTCGTTCAGGCAAATGAGAAATAAGTGCACTCAGGCTATCCGGAAGGCCAAAGTTAGATACTTTAAGGACAAGTTCTGGAAACAATGAAAGACCTGGAGAATAACCCTGCTCACAGCTGTCCATGTCCCTTAATTGTCTTGTCTAGTAAAAAAGGTGAAATAGATCAAATAAAAATATATATTAGACTTTTACTTTTCATATTTATTTTTACAAATGTTATAATTTTTCTTCCACTATGACATGACAGAATATTTTGTGTAAATCATTGACAAAAAATGACAATGAAATTAAGTTTAAAATGTCAAGGGGTTTGAATCATTTCTGAAGGCACTGTATATGAAGATGAAAACTGCTGATGCACAACTAAATTTCCAAATTTCACCTAATATATTCTACTATTCCTACTCTCAACAGTCATTTGAGACCCAGTTTGAGACATATGGAGTTACAGACATGATAAGAAGTTGACCTTCAGCTAAACTGTCTGTCAGCCATCGTAAAATAGGCCGAAAGAGTCCAATTGTAGGTTAAGCAAAGTCTCTGTTCTCAAAGGCTATGATCTCCAAGAGAGAGCAACATGTTTGATGTCTGATATGGCTGAAATAGAATGAGGAATCTCCAAAACGTAGAAGAATTGTAAATGTGTTTATGGATGACATCCATTAAGTAGTGTGGAGAAGAGAGATGGATAGAGAGAAGACTCACTTGCACCTTTCTCATTAAACAGAATAAAAGAGGCATGAGAATAAAACACTATTGAATGTAGCTCTGCTTACTTACTGAGAAAACAGATAGAAGCGTGACTAAAGGAAGGTTAGCGACAATATAATTCAATGACATTAGATGGAGTGCACACAAGTACAGCGATAAAATAATATATTTGAAGGAATTGAAAACAACCTCTGAAGAGTAGGTGTGAAAGGCAGGGGAGGAAGGAGGGAGAGGAGGGTGAAAATGAAAAGGCTGTTGATTTCAGACCAAACTAAAGGCCTACCCAGAACAAGAGAGAGGGGAAGAGCTGTCAAATTCTTACTTTCTTCCTCCATCCTTGTTCCTCAATTCCTGTCAAAGCTCATTATGTCAGTCTCATCGCTTACAATAGGTTTTTTGATGGTAATGGTTGTATAAATTTGGGATCTATCACATCCCACAACTGTACCAGACTATGTTTGGAATATTTATTTTTCACACAAAATAGAATGGGTCAACTTTTATACTATGGGGGATAGTAAATTGACATAAACTAATGCTTTTGCTGTTTGTTAGGCCTACTCATCCTGTTGGCTGAAGATTAATAAACGTGCACAGTTCTTCCAATTTCTTGTAGCCTGTGAGAAAGACTCAATCACGTGATGAACATTGGCTAATGAGAATTGAGCTATCTGAGAGATGAATTTTACGACCCTCTCCACTATTGTTCCATCGATGTGGATAGGGGGGTGTTCCATCTGCTGTTTCCTGAAGTCCACAACCATCTCCTTAGTTTTGTTGAAGTTGAGTGTGAGGTTATTTTCCCGACACCACACTCCGAGGGCCCTCACCTTCTCCCTGTAGGCCGTCTCGTCGTTGTTGGTAATTAAGCCTACCACTGTTGTGTAGTCCGCAAACTTGATGATTGAGTTGGAGGCGTGCTTGGCCACGCAGTCGTGGGTGAACAGGGAGTACAGGAGAGGGCTCAGAACGCACCCTTGTGGGGCCCCAGTGTTGAGGATCAGCGGGGTGGAGATGTTGTTGCCTACCCTCACCACCTGGGGGCGGCCCGTCAGGAAGTCCAGTACCCAGTTGCACAGGGCGGGGTCGAGACCCAGGGTCTCGAGCTTGATGACGAGCTTGGAGGGCACTATGGTGTTAAATGCCGAGCTGTAGTCGATGAACAGCATTCTCACATAGGTATTCCTCTTGTCCAGATGGGTTAGGGCAGTGTGCAGTGTGGTTGAGATTGCATCGTCTGTGGACCTATTTGGGCGGTAAGCAAATTGGAGTGGGTCTAGGGTGTCAGGTAGGGTGGAGGTGATATGGTCCTTGACTAGTCTCTCAAAGCACTTCATGATGATGGAAGTGAGTGCTACGGGGCGGTAGTCGTTTAGCTCAGTTACCTTAGCTTACTTGGGAACAGGAACAATGGTGGCCCTCTTGAAGCATGTGGGAACAACAGACTGGGATAGGGATTGATTGAATATGTCCGTAAACACACCAGCCAGCTGGTCTGCGCATGCTCTGAGGGCGCGGCTGGGGATGCCGTCTGGGCCTGCAGCCTTGCGAGGGTTGACACATTTAAATGTTTTCCTCACGTCGGCTGCAGTGAAGGAGAGTCCGCATGTTTTGGTTGCGGGCCGTGTCAGTGGCACTGTATTGTCCTCAAAGCGGGCAAAAACGTTATTTAGTCTGTCTGGGAGCAAGACATCCTGGTCCGTGACGGGGCTGGTTTTGTTTTTGTAATCCGTGATTGACTGTAGAGATTCTACTTTGTCTCTATACTGACTCTTAGCTTGTTTGATTGCCTTGCAGAGGGAATAGCTATACTGTTTGTATTCGGTCATGTTTCCGGTCACATTGCCCTGATTAAAAGCAGTGGTTTGCGCTTTCAGTTTCACGCGAATGCTGCCATCAATCCACGGTTTCTGGTTTAGGAATGTTTTAATCGTTGCTATGGGAACGCACGTTCTAATGAACTCGCTCACCGAATCAGCGTATTCGTCATTGTTGTTGTTTGATGCAGTACGAAACATATCCCAGTCCACGTGATGGAAGCAGTCTTGGAGTGTGGAATCAGATTGGTCGGACCAGCGTTGAAAAGACCTCAGCGCAGGAGCTTCTAGTTTTAGTTTCTGTCTGTAGGGAGGGATCAACAAAATGGAGTCGTCAGCTTTCCCGAAAGGAGAGCGGGGCAGGGCCTTATATGCGTCGCGGAAGTAAGAATAGCAATGATCCAAGGTTTTTCCAGCACTGGTTGAGCAATCGATATGCTGATACAATTTAGGGAGTCTTGTTTTCAGATCAGCCTTGTTAAAATCCCCAGCTACAATGAATGCAGCCTCAGGATATATGGATTCCAGTTTGCAAAGAGTCATATAAAGTTCGTTCAGAGCCATCGATGTGTCTGCTTGGGGGGGAATATATACGGCTGTGATTATAATCGAAGAGAATTCCCTTGGTAGATAATGCGGTCGACATTTGATTGTTAGGAATTCTAAATCAAGTGAACAGAAGGACTTGAGTTCCTGTATGTTGTTGTGGTCACACCACATCTCGTTAACCATGAAGCATACACCCCCGCCCCTCCTCTTACCAGAAAGATGTTTGTTTCTGTCGGCGCGATGCGTGGGGAAACCAGCTGGTTGCACCGACTCCGATAGCGTCTCTCCAGTGAGCCATGTTTCCGGGAAGCAAAGAACGTTACAGTCTCTGATGTCCCTCTGGAATGCTACTCTTGCTCGGATTTCATCAACCTTGTTGTCAAGAGACTGGACATTGGCGAGAAGAATGCTAGGGAGTGGTGCACGATGTGCCCGTCTCCGGAGTCTGACCAGAAGACCGCTTCATTTCCCCCTTTTACGAAGTTGTTTTTTTGGGTCGCCGGCTGGGATCCATTCCGTTGTCCTGGGTGAAAGGCAGAACACAAGATCCGCTTCGCGAAAGTCATATTCTTTGTCGTACTGATGGTGAGTTGACGCTGCTCTTATATTCAGTAGTTCTTCTCGACTGTATGTAATGAAACCTAAGATGACCTGGGGTACCAATGTAAGAAATAACACGTAAAAAAACAGTTTCCTAGGAATGCGGAGCGAGGCGACCAACTCTGTCGGCGCCGGAAGTAAGGAGATGTCCTCCTGTTCTCCACTCATTACATGTATTAACCTGTTGCGACGAGCAATCCCGTATCCGGGATCGTAATTATAGCCTCAAGCTCATTACCATAACGCAACGTTAACTATTCATGAAAATCGCAAATTAAATGAAATAAATATATTGGCTCTCAAGGTTAGCCTTTTGTTAACAACCCTGTCATCTCAGATTTTCAAAATATGCTTTTCAACCATAGCAAAACAAGCATTTGTGTAAGAGTATTGATAGCTAGCATAGCATTAAGCCTAGCATTCAGCAGGCAACATTTCCACAAAAACAAGAAAAGCATTCAAATAAAATCATTTACCTTTGAAGAACTTCGGATGTTTTCAATGAGGTAGATAGCAAATGTTCAGTTTTTCCAAAAATATTATTTGTGTAGGAGAAATCGCTCCGTTTTGTTCATCACGTTTGGCTAAGAAAAAAACCTGAAAATTCAGTCATCAAAACTCCAAACTATATTCCAAATTAACTCCATAATATCGACAGAAAAATGGCAAACGTTGTTTAGAATCAATCCTCAAGGTGTTTTTCACATATCTATTCCATGATAAGTCATTCGTGGCAGTTTGGTTTCTCCTCTGAATCACATGGAAAAATACATGCAGCTGGAGATTACGCACCAATTTCGACGGAGGACAACAGGCGGACACCTGGTAAATGTAGTCTCTTATGGTCAATCTTCCAATGATATGCCTACAAATACGTGACAATGCTGCAGACACCTTGGGGAAACGACAGAAAGTGTAGGCTCGTTCCTGGCGCATTCACAGCCATATAAGGAGACACAGCGCCTCAAAAATCTGGCTCACTTCCTGTTTGAAGTTTCATCTTGGTTTCGCCTGTAGCATTAGTTCTGTGGCACTCATAGACAATATCTTTGCAGTTTTGGAAACGTCAGAGTGTTTTCTTTCCAAAGCTGTCAATTATATGCATAGTCGAGCATCTTTTCGTGACAAAATATCTTGTTTAAAACGGGAACGTTTTTCATCCAAAAATAAAATACTGCCCCCAGAGGTTCAAGAGGTTAACTGCACCTGTTTGAACTCGTTACCTGTATAAAAGACACCTATCCACACACTCAATCAAACAGACTCCAACCTCTCCACAATGGCCAAGACCAGAGAGCTGTGTTAGGACATCAGGGATAAAATTGTAGACCTGCACAATGTCATGTTTGTCATTTATTATCATGTCTTGTCCCTGTGCTCCCCATTCTATTCGTTTCCCTCTGCTGGTCTTATTTGGTTCTTTCCCTCTTTCTATCCCTCTCTCTCCCCCCTCCCTCTCTCACTCTCTCGCTCTCTCTTCTCTCTATCGTTCCGTTCCTGCTCCCAGCTGTTCCTATTCCCCTAATCATCATTTAGTCTTCCCACACCTGTTCCCGATCCTTTCCCCTGATTAGAGTCCCTATTTATTCCTTTGTGTTCCGTTCCTGTCCCGTCGGTTCCTTGTTTAGTATTCACCATGCTGTGATTGCGTTTCGCCCTGTCCTGTCGTGTTTTTGCTGTGAT
Source organism: Oncorhynchus gorbuscha (assembly GCF_021184085.1). Taxonomy (NCBI): domain Eukaryota; kingdom Metazoa; phylum Chordata; class Actinopteri; order Salmoniformes; family Salmonidae; genus Oncorhynchus; species Oncorhynchus gorbuscha. The sequence goes on from NC_060188.1 coordinate 29,816,165, forward strand.
TGTGTATCGCCCTGTCCTGTCGTGTTTTTTGCCTTCATCAGATGCTGCGTGTGAGCAGGTGTCTCTGTCAACTACGGCCTGCGCCTACCCGAAGCGACCTGCAGTCTGTGGCCGCTTCTCCTGTTATTCCCCTCTACAGACTAGAGGATTTCTGTTATTCCCTGTTTGGACTTGAATAAACTCTGTTTCTGTTAAGTCGCTTTTGGGTCCTCTTTCACCTGCATGACAGAAGGAACCGACCAAGGAATGGACCCAGCGACTTCAGACGCTCGTTACACTGCCGTCGAGATCCAAGGAGCCATGCTCGGCAGACACGAGCAGGAATTGTCTGCTGCTCGCCATGCCGTGGAGAACCTGGCCGCTCAGGTTTCCGACCTCTCTGGACAGTTCCAGAGTCTACGTCTCGTGCCACCTGTTACTTCCTGGCCTGCCGAGCCTCCAGAACCTAGGGTTAATAACCCACCTTGCTACTCCGGGCAGCCCACTGAGTGCCGCTCCTTTCTCACGCAGTGTGAGATTGTGTTCTCTCTCAACCCAACACATACTCTAGAGAGAGAGCTCGGGTTGCTTACGTCATTTCACTCCTTACTGGCCGGGCTCGAGAATGGGGCACAGCTATCTGGGAGGCAAGGGCTGATTGCTCTAACAAGTTCCAGAACTTTAAAGAGGAGATGATTCGGGTTTTTGACCGTTCAGTTTTTGGTGGGGAGGCTTCTAGGGCCCTGGCTTCCTTATGCCAAGGTGAACGGTCCATAACGGATTATTCTATTGAGTTTCGCACTCTTGCTGCCTCTAGTGAGTGGAACGAGCCGGCGCTGCTCGCTCGTTTTCTGGAGGGACTCCACGCAGTGGTTAAGGATGAGATTCTCTCCCGGGAGGTTCCTTCAGATGTGGACTCTTTGATTGCTCTCGCCATCCGCATAGAACGACGGGTAGATCTTCGTCACCGGGCTCGTGGAAGAGAGCTCGCATCAACGGTGTTTCCCTGCTCCGCATCGCAACCATCTCCCTCCTCTGGCTTTGAGACTGAGCCCATGCAGCTGGGAGGGATTCGCATCTCGACTAAGGAGAGGGAACGGAGGATCACCAACCGCCTGTGCCTCTATTGCGGAGTTGCTGGACATTTTGTTAATTCATGTCCAGTAAAAGCCAGAGCTCATCTGTAAGCGGAGGGCTACAGGTGAGCGCAACTACTCAAGTCTCTCCATCAAAATCCTGTACTACTTTGTCGGTCCATCTACGCTGGACCGGTTCGGGTGCCACATGTAGTGCCTTGATAGACTCTGGGGCTGAGGGTTGTTTCATGGACGAAGCATGGGTTCGAAACATGACATTCCTTTCAGAGAGTTAGAGAAGCCTACGCCCATGTTCGCCTTAGATGGTAGTCATCTTCCCAGTATCAGATTTGAGACACTACCTTTAACCCTCACAGTATCTGGTAACCACAGTGAGACTATTTCTTTTTTGATTTTCCGTTCACCGTTTACACCTGTTGTTTTGGGTCATCCCTGGCTAGTATGTCATAATCCTTCTATTAATTGGTCTAGTAATTCTATCCTATCCTGGAACGTTTCTTGTCATGTGAAGTGTTTAATGTCTGCCATCCCTCCCGTTTCTTCTGTCCCTACTTCTCAGGAGGAACCTGGCGATTTGACAGGAGTGCCGGAGGAATATCATGATCTGCGCACGGTCTTCAGTCGGTCCCGAGCCAACTCCCTTCCTCCTCACCGGTCGTATGATTGTAGTATTGATCTCCTTCCGGGGACCACTCCTCCTCGAGGTAGACTATACTCTCTGTCGGCTCCCGAACGTAAGGCTCTCGAGGATTATTTGTCTGTGTCTCTTGACGCCGGTACCATAGTGCCTTCTTCTTCTCCGGCCGGGGCGGGGTTCTTTTTTTGTTAAGAAGAAGGACGGTACTCTGCGCCCCTGCGTGGATTATCGAGGCTGAATGACATAACGGTTAAGAATCGTTATCCGCTTCCCTTATGTCATCAGCCTTCGAGATTCTGCAGGGAGCCAGGTGCTTTACTAAGTTGGACCTTCGTAACGCTTACCATCTCGTGCGCATCAGAGAGGGGGGACGAGTGGAAAATTAAGGCGTTTAACACTCCGTTAGGGCATTTTGAGTACCGGGTTCTGCCGTTCGGTCTCGCCAATGCGCCAGCTGTTTTTCAGGCATTAGTTAATGATGTTCTGAGAGACATGCTGAACATTTTTGTTTTTGTCTATCTTGACGATATCCTGATTTTTTTCTCCGTCACTCGAGATTCATGTTCAGCACGTTCGACGTGTTCTACAGCGCCTTTTAGAGAATTGTCTCTACGTAAAGGCTGAGAAGTGCTCTTTTCATGTCTCCTCCGTTACTTTTCTCGGTTCCGTTATTTCCGCTGAAGGCATTCAGATGGATTCCGCTAAGGTCCAAGCTGTCAGTGATTGGCCCGTTCCAAGGTCACGTGTCGAGTTGCAGCGCTTTTTTAGGTTTCGCTAATTTCTATCGGCGTTTCATTCGTAATTTCGGTCAAGTTGCTGCCCTCTCACAGCTCTTACTTCTGTCAAGACGTGTTTTAAGTGGTCCGGTTCCGCCCAGGGAGCTTTTGATCTTCTAAAAGAACGTTTTACGTCCGCTCCTATCCTCGTTACTCCTGACGTCACTAGACAATTCATTGTCGAGGTTGACGCTTCAGAGGTAGGCGTGGGAGCCATTCTATCCCAGCGCTTCCAGTCTGACGATAAGGTTCATCCTTGCGCTTATTTTTCTCATCGCCTGTCGCCATCTGAGCGCAACTATGATGTGGGTAACCGTGAACTGCTCGCCATCCGCTTAGCCCTAGGCGAATGGCGACAGTGGTTGGAGGGGGGCGACCGTTCCTTTTGTCGTTTGGACAGACCATAAGAACCTTGAGTACATCCGTTCTGCCAAACGACTTAATGCCCGTCAAGCTCGTTGGGCGTTGTTTTTCGCTCGTTTCGAGTTTGTGATTTCTTACCGTCCGGGTAGCAAGAACACCAAGCCTGATGCCTTATCCCGTCTGTTTAGTTCTTCTGTGGCTTCTACTGATCCCGAGGGGATTCTTCCTTATGGGCGTGTTGTCGGGTTAACAGTCTGGGGAATTGAAAGACAGGTTAAGCAAGCACTCACGCACACTGCGTCGCCGCGCGCGCTTGTCCTAGTAACCTCCTTTTCGTTCCTGTTTCCACTCGTCTGGCTGTTCTTCAGTGGGCTCACTCTGCCAAGTTAGCTGGTCATCCCGGTGTTCGAGGCACTCTTGCGTCTATTCGCCAGCGCTTTGGTGGCCGACTCAGGAGCGTGACACGCGCCGTTTCGTGGCTGCTTGTTCGGACTGCGCGCAGACTAAGTCGGGTAACTCTCCTCCTGCCGGTCGTCTCAGACCGCTCCCCATTCCTTCTCGACCATGGTCTCACATTGCCTTAGACTTCATTACCGGTCTGCCTTTGTCTGCGGGGAAGACTGTGATTCTGACGGTTGTCGATAGGTTCTCTAAGGCGGCACATTTCATTCCCCTCGCTAAACTTCCTTCCGCTAAGGAGACGGCACAAATCATTATTGAGAATGTATTCAGAATTCATGGCCTCCCGTTAGACGCCGTTTCAGACAGAGGCCCGCAATTCACGTCACAGTTTTGGAGGGAGTTCTGTCGTTGATTGGTGCGTCCGTCAGTCTCTCTTCCGGGTTTCATCCCCAGTCTAACGGTCAAGCAGAGAGGGCCAATCAGACGATTGGTCGCATACTACGCAGCCTTTCTTTCAGAAACCCTGCGTCTTGGGCAGAACAGCTCCCCTGGGCAGAATACGCTCACAATTCGCTTCCTTCGTCTGCTACCGGGTTATCTCCGTTTCAGAGTAGTCTGGGTTACCAGCCTCCTCTGTTCTCATCCCAGCTTGCCGAGTCCAGCGTTCCCTCCGCTCAAGCGTTTGTCCAACGTTGTGAGCGCACCTGGAGGAGGGTGAGGTCTGCACTTTGCCGTTACAGGGCACAGACGGTGAGAGCCGCCAATAAACGCAGGATTAAGAGTCCAAGGTATTGTTGCGGCCAGAGAGTGTGGCTTTCCACTCGCAACCTTCCTCTTACGACAGCTTCTCGTAAGTTGACTCCGCGGTTCATTGGTCCGTTCCGTGTCTCCCAGGTCGTCAATCCTGTCGCTGTGCGACTGCTTCTTCCGCGACATCTTCGTCGCGTCCATCCTGTCTTCCATGTCTCCTGTGTTAAGCCCTTTCTTCGCACCCCCGTTCGTCTTCCCTCCCCCTCCCGTCCTTGTCGAGAGCGCACCTATTTACAAGGTACATAAGATCATGGACATGCGTTCTCGGGGACGGGGTCACCAATACTTAGTGGATTGGGAGGGTTACGGTCCTGAGGAGAGGAGTTGGGTTCCGTCTCGGGACGTGCTGGACCGTTCACTCATCGATGATTTCCTCCGTTGCCGCCAGGATTCCTCCTCGAGTGCGCCAGGAGGCGCTCGGTGAGTGGGGGTACTGTCATGTTTGTCATTTATTATCATGTCTTGTCCCTGTGCTCCCCATTCTATTCGTTTCCCTCTGCTGGTCTTATTTGGTTCTTTCCCTCTTTCTATCCCTCTCTCTCCCCCTCCCTCTCTCACTCTCTCGCTCTCTCTTCTCTCTATCGTTCCGTTCCTGCTCCCAGCTGTTCCTATTCCCCTAATCATCATTTAGTCTTCCCACACCTGTTCCCGATCCTTTCCCCTGATTAGAGTCCCTATTTATTCCTTTGTGTTCCGTTCCTGTCCCGTCGGTTCCTTGTTTAGTATTCACCATGCTGTGATTGCGTTTCGCCCTGTCCTGTCGTGTTTTTGCTGTGATTGTGTATCGCCCTGTCCTGTCGTGTTTTTTGCCTTCATCAGATGCTGCGTGTGAGCAGGTGTCTCTGTCAACTACGGCCTGCGCCTACCCGAAGCGACCTGCAGTCTGTGGCCGCTTCTCCTGTTATTCCCCTCTACAGACTAGAGGATTTCTGTTATTCCCTGTTTGGACTTGAATAAACTCTGTTTCTGTTAAGTCGCTTTTGGGTCCTCTTTCACCTGCATGACACACAAGGTCCTGAAGAGAGCTGGGACCACAGTCTCAAAGAAAACCATTAGTAACACACTACGCCGTTATGGATTAAAATCCTGCAGCGCACGCAAGGTCCACCTGCTCAAGCCAGCGCATGTCCAGGCCCATCTGAAGTTTGCCAATGACCATCTGGATGATCCAGAGGAGGAATAGGAGAAGGTCATGTGGTCTGATGAGACAAAAATAGAGCTTTTTGGACTAAACTCCACTCGCCGTGTTTGGAGGAAGAAGAAGGATGAGTACAACCCCAAGAACACCATCAAAACCGTGAAGCATGGAGGTGGAAACATCATTCTTTGGGGATGTTTTTCTGCAAAGGGGACAGGACGACTGCACCATATTGAGGGGAGGATGGATGGGGCCATGTATCGCGAGATCTTGGCCAACAACCTCCCTCAGTAAGAGCATTGAAGATGGGTCGTGGCTGGATCTTCCAGCATGACAACGACCCAAAACACACAGCCAGGGCAACTAAGGAGTGGCTCCATAAGAAGCATCTCAAGGTCCTGGAGTGGCCTAGCCAGTCTCCAGACCTGAACCCAATAGAACATTTTTGGAGGGAGCTGAAAGTCACTATTGCCCAGCGACAGCCCCAAAACCTGAAGGATCTGGAGAAGGTCTGCATGGAGGAGTGGGCCAAAATCCCTGCTGCAGTGTGTGCAAACCTGGTCAAGATCTACAGGAAACGTATGATCTCTGTAATTGCAAACAAAGGTTTCTGTTCCAAATATTAAGTTCTGCTTTTCTGATGTATCAAATACTTATGTCATGCAATAAAATGCTAATTAATTCCTCAAAAATCATACAATGTGATTTTCTGGATTTTTGTTTTATATTCCGTCTCTCACAGTTGAAGTGTACCTATGATAAAAAGTATAGACCTCTACATACTTTGTAAGTAGAAAAACCTGCAAAATTGGCAGTGTATCAAATACTTGTTCTCCCCACTGTACATGGATTTATTGTGATGGCGTAGGCTATATTACATGGATTTATTGTGATGGCGTAGGCTATATTACATGGATTTATTGTGATGGCGTAGGCTAGATTACATGGATTTATTGTGATGGCGTAGGCTATATTACATGGATTTATTGTGATGGCGTAGGCTATATTACATGGATTTATTGTGATGGCGTAGGCTATATTACATGGATGTATTGTGATGGCGTAGGCTATATTACATGGATTTAATCAACTTTTTCAAACGTAGATGTTGCAAAGGTATGCATCGTTGGCTTGTAGGCTATACGTGGAATCCATGAGATCCTACATGTGTTTATGTTAATTGACAGTCAATTACTGTGAGAATGGCAGTTATTTGCTTGACAATCACCAGCTGACAAAATGTCATGACCACCACAGCCCTACCCCCTGTCCCGTCAGCCTTGGTTAGCCTCTGAGCGAGGCCAGCTAGTTTTACTGGGTGCTTCTGGGTGACAGGTGCCCTCAAACATTAAAGTGTAGTTTAGAGTGTGTAGTTTGTGTAGTTTAGAGTGTGTAGTCTTAGAGTGATTATCTTAATTTACCGAGGTTAGCTAGCCAGCTATTTGTCGTCCTTAACGTAGGAGACACTGCTAGCTAGCCAACAGCTAGCCAACGTCTTCCGAATAGAACTCAACAACCCGGTCGCATTCCGCTTCGCTCCACAGGTAGTATCACATTTTCATTTCATTTCATTACAGTACAACGGTTTGATTTGTTTGATCGTAGCTAGCTACATAGCTAGCTACATAGCCGTCTTTGTATCAAAGATAATTGTGTAGTCTAGAGCGACTTTCTAGGTTAGCTAGCCAGCTATTGTCGTTCTTTTAACGCAACGTAACGTAATCAACACTGCTAGCTAGCCAGCTAGCCCCCGAATAGCAGCACTGTAGAAACTATTACACTCAACGGAACAACTTGATTAGTGTAGTGTCAACAACGCAGCCACTGCCAGATAGCCTACAAAGTCAACAACGCAGCCACTGCCAGCTAGCCTACTTCAGCAGTACTGTATCATTTTAATCATTTTAGTCAATAAGATTCTTGCTACGTAAGCTTAACTTTCTGAACATTCGAGACGTGTAGTCCACTTGTCATTCCAATCTCCTTTGCATTAGTGTAGCCTCTTCTGTACCCTGTCAACTATGTGTCTGTCTATCCCTGTTCTCTCCTCTCTGCACAGACCATACAAACGCTCCACACCGCGTGGCCGCGGCCACCCTAATCTGGTGGTCCCAGCGCGCACGACCCACGTGGAGTTCCAGGTCTCCGGTAGCCTCTGGAACTGCCGATCTGCGGCCAACAAGGCAGAGTTCATCTCAGCCTATGCCTCCCTCCAGTCCCTCGACTTCTTGGCACTGACGGAAACATGGATCACCACAGATAACACTGCCACTCCTACTGCTCTCTCTTCGTCCGCCCACGTGTTCTCACACACCCCGAGAGCTTCTGGTCAGCGGGGTGGTGGCACCGGGATCCTCATCTCTCCCAAGTGGTCATTCTCTCTTTCTCCCTTACCCATCTGTCTATCGAATTCCATGCTGTCACAGTTACCAGCCCTTTCAAGCTTAACATCCTTATCATTTATCGCCCTCCAGGTTCCCTCGGAGAGTTCATCAATGAGCTTGATGCCTTGATAAGCTCCTTTCCTGAGGACGGCTCACCTCTCACAGTTCTGGGCGACTTTAACCTCCCCACGTCTACCTTTGACTCATTCCTCTCTGCCTCCTTCTTTCCACTCCTCTCCTCTTTTGACCTCACCCTCTCACCTTCCCCCCCTACTCACAAGGCAGGCAATACGCTCGACCTCATCTTTACTAGATGCTGTTCTTCCACTAACCTCATTGCAACTCCCCTCCAAGTCTCCGACCACTACCTTGTATCCTTTTCCCTCTCGCTCTCATCCAACACTTCCCACACTGCCCCTACTCGGATGGTATCGCGCCGTCCCAACCTTCGCTCTCTCTCCCCCGCTACTCTCTCCTCTTCCATCCTATCCTCTTCCCTCTGCTCAAACCTTCTCCAACCTATCTCCTGATTCTGCCTCCTCAACCCTCTCCTCCCTTTCTGCATCCTTTGACTCTCTATGCCCCCTATCCTCCAGGCCGGCTCGGTCCTCCCCTCCCGCTCCGTGGCTCGACGACTCATTGCGAGCTCACAGAACAGGGCTCCGGGCAGCCGAGCGGAAATGGAAGGAAAAGGGAAACTCGCCTCCCTGCGGACCTGGCATCCTTTCGCTCCCTCCTCTCTACATTTTCCTCTTCTGTCTCTGCTGCTAAAGCCACTTTCTACCACTCTAAATTCCAAGATTCTGCCTCTAACCCTAGAAAGCTCTTTGTCACCTTCTCCTCCCTCCTGAATCCTCCTCCCCCTCCCCCCCTCCTCCCTCTCTGCAGATGACTTCGTCAACCATTTTGAATAGAAGGTCGACGACATCCGATCCTCATTTGCGACACCGCTCAAACGACACCGCTGGTTCTGCTCACACTGCCCTACCCTGTGCTCTGACCTCTTTCTCCCCTCTCTCTCCAGATGAAATCTCGCGTCTTGTGACGGCCGGCCGCCCAACAACCTGCCCGCTTGACCCTATCCCCTCCTCTCTTCTCCAGACCATTTCCGGAGACCTTCTCCCGTACCTCACCTCGCTCATCAACTCATCCCTGACCGCTGGCTACGTCCCTTCCGTTTTCAAGAGAGCGAGAGTTGCACCCCTTCTGAAAAAACCTACACTCGATCCCTCCGATGTCAACAACTACAGACCAGTATCCCTTCTTTCTTTTCTCTCCAAAACTCTTGAACGTGCCGTCCTTGGCCAGCTCTCCCGCTATCTCTCTCAGAATGACCTTCTTGATCCAAATCAGTCAGGTTTCAAGACTAGTCATTCAACTGAGACTGCTCTTCTCTGTATCACGGAGGCACTCCGCACCGCTAAAGCTAACTCTCTCTCCTCTGCTCTCATCCTTCTAGACCTATCGGCTGCCTTCGATACTGTGAACCATCAGATCCTCCTCTCCACCCTCTCCGAGTTGGGCATCTCCAGCGCGGCCCACGCTTGGATTGCGTCCTACCTGACAGGCCGCTCCTACCAGGTGGCGTGGCGAGAATCTGTCTCCTCACCACACGCTCTCACCACTGGTGTCCCCCAGGGCTCTGTTCTAGGCCCTCTCCTATTCTCGCTATACACCAAGTCACTTGGCTCTGTCATAACCTCACATGGTCTCTCCTATCATTGCTATGCAGACGACACACAATTAATCTTCTCCTTTCCCCCTTCTGATGACCAGGTGGCGAATCGCATCTCTGCATGTCTGGCAGACATATCAGTGTGGATGACGGATCACCACCTCAAGCTGAACCTCGGCAAGACGGAGCTGCTCTTCCTCCCGGGGAAGGACTGCCCGTTCCATGATCTCGCCATCACGGTTGACAACTCCATTGTGTCCTCCTCCCAGAGCACTAAGAACCTTGGCGTGATCCTGGACAACACCCTGTCGTTCTCAACTAACATCAAGGCGGTGGCCCGTTCCTGTAGGTTCATGCTCTACAACATCCGCAGAGTACGACCCTGCCTCACACAGGAAGCGGCGCAGGTCCTAATCCAGGCACTTGTCATCTCCCGTCTGGATTACTGCAACTCGCTGTTGGCTGGGCTCCCTGCCTGTGCCATTAAACCCCTACAACTCATCCAGAACGCCGCAGCCCGTCTGGTGTTCAACCTTCCCAAGTTCTCTCACATCACCCCGCTCCTCCGCTCTCTCCACTGGCTTCCAGTTGAAGCTCGCATCCGCTACAAGACCATGGTGCTTGCCTACGGAGCTGTGAGGGGAACGGCACCTCAGTACCTCCAGGCTCTGATCAGGCCCTACACCCAAACAAGGGCACTGCGTTCATCCACCTCTGGCCTGCTCGCCTCCCTACCACTGAGGAAGTACAGTTCCCGCTCAGCCCAGTCAAAACTGTTCGCTGCTCTGGCCCCCCAATGGTGGAACAAACTCCCTCACGACGCCAGGACAGCGGAGTCAATCACCACCTTCCGGAGACACCTGAAACCCCACCTCTTTAAGGAATACCTAGGATAGGATAAAGTAATCCTTCTCACCCCCCCCCCTTTAAGATTTAGATGCACTATTGTAAAGTAACTGTTCCACTGGATGTCATAAGGTGAATGCACCAATTTGTAAGTCGCTCTGGATAAGAGCGTCTGCTAAATGGCTTAAATGTAATGTAAATGTAAAGTCCCACTCACCTCTAGCCAGGCACACATACACACACTCGGGTATAATCAATGACACTCAGGAGAAAGCAGGTACACACACACACACACACACACACGCACAAACATTTGTTTAACTATCTTTGTGGGGACCAAATAATTGATTCTGATTAAAAATCCTGTTTCCTAACCCCTAACCCCTTAACCTAACCTTAACCCTACACTTAACACCTAACCCTAATAGTAACCCTAAACCTAACCCCTAAGCCTAAAATGGCCTTTTTCCCTTGTGGGGTTCCCACAAATGTCCCCAATTTTCCTTGTTTTAATATCGTTGTGCGGTCCCAAAACCACACACACACACACACACACAATGTGTTGGACATAATGAATGATGTGACACAATTTCCTCCTTGTGGCGATAATAAGATCTGCACCATCAAGTCCTTTGCTTAATAGGTTTTTTCTAAATGAAAGTTGTTGGTCGGGGTCGATTTTGGCCTCCTGCGTCCAGAGATCTATTTCTAAATGTTGACCATATAGTTGTACAATATTTAAATCTCCACATATTTTTAAGACCATATCTGTATCTAGTGAAGTCTCACATCAATAATAACAATTTAACAATCTAAAAAGTAGTCAGGGTTCATGGATTTCATGTTCTTTAAAGCCATACACACAATAATTGAAAATGTACACTGAAATCAAATTATTGTTAGATTTACACACACAGTACAAATGTTTATTTTTTTACATTTTGTCATACAGTAGATCTCAAGTTTAGCACATCACAACCAGTCATTGCTACAGACTATTCTTTGACAGCACACTGAACGTTATAGAAGAGAAATAGTCTAAAGTATTAATATATTTACTTAAAAAATGAAATAATAGATTATGTTCAATGCGTTCAGCCAATTCATCAAGACAATCACTATTTTTAAACTGAAGTAAATAATGTCATAATATAATGTCATTATTTTAAAATATATATAACATAGTCAAGTCTGAAATCTAATACAAGTACCTGGAAACAATACAACTAGAAATAATACACCCAAACTATATTCAAACAAAGCCTTTCCTCTTATCTACTAAGTGAACATTTTGATGAAAAAGTTGTTTTTTTAAGCCCTTATAATTCAACTCTAACAAAGCTAACATTTCATGCCTTTCCTGGCATCACTATCTCTGCATCAGCATTCGTATTACTGGGCCTTCACTCATAGTTTGCGTATACGTTGTCATCCTCTTCATAGTCATTCTCCCTTCCATATTTACATGAAGTGAGCTGCTCCAGGTCTAAAGACTCACTGTCTTCATCGTAGATGTCTTCAGCAAAATCCCTCTCTGTGAAGATGTCTGCATTTTCATAGTCGGCCTCATCTTCCTCACTTGCCTCTGGCCCTTCTACACCTTGGTTGTTTCCAAACTTGTTCATGGCTCCTGGAGCATTCCTGAGGATGAATACAAACATTCGAGTTACATGCCTAGGCCCAGATTCACCAAAAAGTACCTATTATTCTCCACTTCCTGTCTGATTGATGTGCCAAAAGTAAACTGCCTGTTACTCAGGCCCAGAAGCCGGGATATGCAGATAATTGGTACCATTGGATAGAAAACTCTTTGAAGTTTCTAGAAATGTTAAAATAATGTATACAACTATAACACAATTGAGATGGTAGGAGAAAATCCAAAGAAAAACCAACCAGACCTTTTTTTTGAGAGAGAGCCCATGCTCTTACAATGGAAAGCTATGGGTCATATGCAATTCCAGCGACCAGATTGCAATTTCTATGGCTTACACTAGATGCAAACGGTCTTGTTCAAGTTTTCAGGCTTGTTTCTTCCCAAACGAGGAAGAATTGTGAGTTTTGGTACTGGGAGTCAGAGTTGGAAATCAGTGTGTGCATGCGCAACGAAAAGGACATGCACCTGATAATTCTACTTTCCTATTGAACATACTTCTTTCCGTATGAAATATCATAGTTTAGTTACATTTTAGGGTACCTGAGTATTGGGTAGAAACGTATTTTGACTTGATTTAACCTCTCTGAGCACGGAACCCAGTAGCGGGCTGAAATTCCACAACATACGGTGATCGCTACATAAATAGTCATATTAAACATTCATGAAAATACAAGTGTCTCACATGTATCAAAAGCCTAGAATCTTGCTAATCCAACTGCCTCGGATTTAAAAAAGGATTTACTGTGAAAGAATACAATGCGATTATCTGAGGATTGAGCCCCCCCCCAAAAAAACAATTTCAACCAGCACAGGCGTAACAAAATCACATACTGCATTAAAATAAATAGTTTATAAATAGTTTACCTTTGACGATCTTCGTCTGTTTGCAATCCCAATGCTCATTGTTACACAATGAATGATCTTTTGTTTGATAAAATCCGTTTTTTATAGCCTAACACTAAACATTTTGTGAACCGCTTGTGTCGTGAATTCCGTCTCATTCCATTTTCGACAACACATTCCAGGTAAATAACCCACACAGAACGTGACTTTTCCAGTCATGTTTGGTTTCATTGCAATCAACTGGTTTGTTTGTAACACAACCACACCTGATGGGCCATTTCGCGGGACGTATTGACTGAAAGAAACCGATTTGAAGACAACAAGTAATGACATCACTGTGCACCAATGATATGACCACTGTTTCGTTGATTGACTGTATTTTAACCCAATGACCACTGATCGTCTTGAAATCTAGCTGGGTAGATAGCCAATGAGCTGAGGTAAACGGCAGTATGCAGTGGTTGTGTGTTGGAAGACCAACCCATGTCGTAAACTCCGGAGTAAAGAGAGTCATTCGCTATTGAAGATTTATTCCGGAAGGAGCTACGCATTTTACGCACAGCGTTGTTTTGGTAAATGCGCAGATTCAGCTGTTTATATATCAATCAGTATGGCGACTAAGTCAGGGAAAGCTAAATCTAAGTCTAGATATACAGATGTACACACAATTTTAGAAGAAATTGATCGGAAAAGTGAGACAGAGTTTGATGTAGGACGATTCATTTAGCGATTCCCAAGTGGAGGAATATTTTTTGAACGGAGAGGACACCGTTGTAGCCACTGTGTATAATCTGTAATGGTGACTGCAGAAGAGGAACAATGTCACCGTTTTGGACTGGTAAGTTCTTCTCATGCTAACGCCCTTGTTTGAAATTAATAATATAAAATATTATTTGTGATTTTTTCAAATTTTAGAAGCAATATATAGAAATGTAATGTAATGAAATGATGTAATGAAATGTAATGAAAAGTGATGAAATGTGCCCCATCCCAACCCACATGAAATAGCCTATTTGAGACTGTTGAGGGGAGGGCAGGCCCACAACAATGACCAAAGTGAAATGGAGACAGTAGATACAGCTGGTCTGTTGTAATATAATAAAGACAGTACATCTAGCTGGTCTGTCATAATATAATAGAGACAGTAGATCTAGCTGAAATGTCATAATATAAAATAGACAGTAGATCTAGCTGGTCTGTCATAATATAAATGAGACAGTAGATCTAGCAGGTCTATAATAATATAACAGAGACAGTAGATCTAGCTGAAATGTCATAATATAAAATAGACAGTAGATCTAGCTGGTCTGTCATAATATAAATGAGACAGTAGATCTAGCAGGTCTAGTGTAGCCTAGTGGTTAGAGCGTTGGACTAGTAACCGGAAGGATGCGAGTTCAAACCCCCGAGCTGACAAGGTACAAATCTGTCGTTCTGCCCCTGAACAGGCAGTTAACCCACTGTTCCCAGGCCGTCATTGAAAATAAGAATATGTTCTTAACTGACTTGCCTGGTTAAATAAAGGTTAAAAAAATATGTTCCCTGTACTCTATATATATATATCTGTATATTATACCTCAGCAGCACAATATTGTGTAGAGCTTTGGCAAAGTGGGTGATGTTAAATCCTTCCCGTTTGGCTCTGTCCGGGGGTCTCATCGGATGGGACCACAGTGTCTCAGCCTCCAGTATTTATGCTGTAGTAGTTTATGTGTCGGGGGCCTAAGGTCAGTTTGTTATATCTGGAGTACTTCTGTCTTATCCGGGGTCCTGTGGGAATTTAAGTAAGCTCTCTCTAATTCTCTCTTGGAGGACCTGAGCCCTAGGACCATGTGTCAGGACTACCTGGCATGATGACTCCTTGCTGTTCCCTGTTCCACCTGGCCTTGCTGCTGTTCCAGTTTCAACTGTTCCTCTTGAGGTGCTGTCCTGTTGCATCCTCTACAACTACTGTGATTATTATTATTTGACCCTGCTGGTCATCTATGAACATTTGAAAATCTTGGCCGTGTTCTGTTATACTCTACACCCGGCACAGCCAGAAGAGGACTGGCCATCCCTCATAGCCTGGTTCCTCTCTAGGTTTCTTCCTAGGTTTTGGCCTTTCAAGGGAGTTTTTCCTAGCCACCGTGCTTCTACACCTGCATTGCTTGCTGTTTGGGGTTTTAGGCTGGGTTTCTGTACAGCAATTTGAGATATTAGCTGATGTACAAAGGGCTATATAGATCAATTTGATTTGATAGAGGACTGAGGGTCTTCCAAATATTGAAAGCATGTAAATAGTTACCCATGTTATTTTGTAAATGTTTGTATTTTTTTCTTCATATTTTTTTCCATATTTGTTTCTCCATTTCTTGGAGGTGTGTATTAGAATACCATTTTGGCATTTTGTATATAGTTATTTGTTTCAAAATGTATACCTTCACCAATTTGGCCACTTGGGTACATTTGGACTACTTGTGTGGGACACCTGGGTGACTTCATGATAAATGTCATGTAGCACACACATTTTGGAAGTTATCATTCTGAAACTTTGCACAAGTACTGTTGCCCACTTGTATCTTTCACTGAAATTGTCCCCATCATCCTATCTGAATGTTTGTTTTATCTTGTTCATTTTAAAGATGATGATACAACAATACAAATAAAAAAACATGTTTTTTTTCATTGTATTATCTAAACCAGATCTATTGTGTTATATTCTTATATTCGGGGTGGTGGCATAGGGATCCTTATCTCTCCCATGTGGTCATTCTCTCCTTCTCCCCTTACCCATCTGTCTATCGCCTCCTTTGAATTTCATGCTGTCACAGTTACCAGCCCTTTCAAGCTTAACATCCTTATCATTTATCGCCCTCCAGGTCCCCTCGGAGAGTTCATCAATGAGCTTGATGCCTTGATAAGCTCCTTTCCTGAGGACGGCTCACCTCTCACAGTTCTGGGCGACTTTAACCTCCCCACGTCTACCTTTGACTCATTCCTCTCTGCCTCCTTCTTTCCACTCCTCTCCTCTTTTGACCTCACCCTCTCACCTTCCCCCCCTACTCACAAGGCAGGCAATACGCTCGACCTCATCTTTACTAGATGCTGTTCTTCCACTAACCTCATTGCAACTCCCTCCAAGTCTCCGACCACTACCTTGTATCCTTTTCCCTCTCGCTCTCATCCAACACTTCCCACACTGCCCCTACTCGGATGGTATCGCGCCGTCCCAACCTTCGCTCTCTCTCCCCCGCTACTCTCTCCTCTTCCATCCTATCATCTCTTCCCTCTGCTCAAACCTTCTCCAACCTATCTCCTGATTCTGCCTCCTCAACCCTCCTCTCCTCCCTTTCTGCATCCTTTGACTCTCTATGTCCCCTATCTTCCAGGCCGGCTCGGTCCTCCCCTCCCGCTCCGTGGCTTGACGACTCAATGCGAGCTCACAGAACAGGGCTCCGGAAGGCCGAGCGGAAATGGAGGAAAACTCGCCTCCCTGCGGACCTGGCATCCTTTCACTCCCTCCTCTCTACATTTTCCTCCTCTGTCTCTGCTGCTAAAGCCACTTTCTACCACTCTAAATTCCAAGCATCTGCCTCTAACCCTAGGAAGCTCTTTGCCACATTCTCCTCCCTCCTGAATCCTCCTCCCCCTCCCCCCCCCCCCTCCTCCCTCTCTGCAGATGACTTCGTCAACCACTTTGAAAAGAAGATCGACGACATCCGATCCAGGTTTGCTAAGTCAAACAACACCGCTGGTTCTGCTCACACTGCCCTACCCTGTGCTCTGACCTCTTTCTCCCCTCTCTCTCCAGATGAAATCTCGCGTCTTGTGACGGCCGGCCGCCCAACAACCTGCCCGCTCGACCCTATCCCCTCCTCTCTTCTCCAGACCATTTCCGGAGACCTTCTCCCTTACCTCACCTCGCTCATCAACTTATCCCTGACCGCTGGCTACGTCCCTTCCGTCTTCAAGAGAGCGAGAGTTGCACCCCTTCTGAAAAAACCTACACTCGATCCCTCCGATGTCAACAACTACAGACCAGTATCCCTTCTTTCTTTTCTCTCCAAAACTCTTGAACGTGCCGTCCTTGGTCAGCTCTCCCGCTATCTCTCTCAGAATGACCTTCTTGATCCAAATCAGTCAGGTTTCAAGACTAGTCATTCAACTGAGACTGCTCTTCTCTGTATCACGGAGGCGCTCCGCACCGCTAAAGCTAACTCTCTCTCCTCTGCTCTCATCCTTCTAGACCTATCGGCTGCCTTCGATACTGTGAACCATCAGATCCTCCTCTCCACCCTCTCCGAGTTGGGCATCTCCGGCGCGGCCCACGCTTGGATTGCGTCCTACCTGACAGGTCGCTCCTACCAGGTGGCGTGGCGAGAATCTGTCTCCTCACCACGCGCTCTCACCACTGGTGTCCCCCAGGGCTCTGTTCTAGGCCCTCTCCTATTCTCGCTATACACCAAGTCACTTGGCTCTGTCATAACCTCACATGGTCTCTCCTATCATTGCTATGCAGACGACACACAATTAATCTTCTCCTTTCCCCCTTCTGATGACCAGGTGGCGAATCGCATCTCTGCATGTCTGGCAGACATATCAGTGTGGATGACGGATCACCACCTCAAGCTGAACTTCGGCAAGACGGAGCTGCTCTTCCTCCCGGGGAAGGACTGCCCGTTCCATGATCTCGCCATCACGGTTGACAACTCCATTGTGTCCTCCTCCCAGAGCGCTAAGAACCTTGGCGTGATCCTGGACAACAAACTGTCGTTCTCAACTAACATCAAGGCGGTGGCCCGTTCCTGTAGGTTCATGCTCTACAACATCCGCAGAGTACGACCCTGCCTCACACAGGAAGCGGCGCAGGTCCTAATCCAGGCACTTGTCATCTCCCGTCTGGATTACTGCAACTCGCTGTTGGCTGGGCTCCCTGCCTGTGCCATTAAACCCCTACAACTCATCCAGAACGCCGCAGCCCGTCTAGTGTTCAACCTTCCCAAGTTCTCTCACGTCACCCCGCTCCTCCGCTCTCTCCACTGGCTTCCAGTTGAAGCTCGCATCCGCTACAAGACCATGGTGCTTGCCTACGGAGCTGTGAGGGGAACGGCACCTCAGTACCTCCAGGCTCTGATCAGGCCCTACACCCAAATAAGGGCACTGCGTTCATCCACCTCTGGCCTGCTCGCCTCCCTACCACTGAGGAAGTACAGTTCCCGCTCAGCTCAGTCAAAACTGTTCGCTGCTCTGGCTCCCCAATGGTGGAACAAACTCCCTCACGACGCCAGGACAGCGGAGTCAATCACCACCTTCCGGAGACACCTGAAACCCCACCTCTTTAAGGAATACCTAGGATAGGATAAAGTAATCCTTCTCACCCCCCCCTTAAAATATTTAGATGCACTATTGTAAAGTGGTTGTTCCACTGGATGTCATAAGGTGAATGCACCAATTTGTAAGTCGCTCTGGATAAGAGCGTCTGCTAAATGACTTAAATGTAAATGTAAATGTAATTCTCCTACATTCAATTCACATTTACACAAACTTCAGAGTGTTTTCTTTCAAATGGTACCAAGAATATGCATATCCTTGCTTCTGGGCCAGAGCTACAGGCATTTAGATTTGGGTATGTCTTCAGGCGGAAATTGAATAAAGTAAGGGGGTAGCGCTAAGAGCTACCTCTTGAAGCTAGGGGGCACTATTTTTATGTTTGGAAAAATAACCTTCCCAAAGTAAACGGCCTATTTCTCAGGACCAGATGCTAGAATATGCATATAATTGACAGATTAGGATAGGAAACATTCTAAAGTTTCCAAAACTGTCAAAATATTGCCTGTGAGTATAACAGAACTGATATTGCAGGCGGAACCCTGAGAAAAATCAAACCAGGAAGTGACTTCTATTTTGAAAACTCAATTTTCCATAGCCTCCCATTGCGCCATTTAAAGAGATATCAACCAGATTTCTTTTCCTATCTCTTCCTCAAGGTGTCAACAGTACTCAGACATAGTTTCAGGCTTTTATTTTGAAAAATGAGCCAGAACAATAATATCGTGTTAAGTGGTCACATGAGTTTTGCCCCCACAACAGAGTTTGGATAGGTATAGCTTTTCCCTCTCCCACTGTGAAAAACATTTGCGGTTGATATATTATCGATTATATATTTTAAAAACAACCTCAGGGTTGAT
The DNA here is from genome assembly GCF_021184085.1 of Oncorhynchus gorbuscha. NCBI lineage: Eukaryota > Metazoa > Chordata > Actinopteri > Salmoniformes > Salmonidae > Oncorhynchus > Oncorhynchus gorbuscha. The sequence continues at coordinate 29,834,939 of NC_060188.1, forward strand.
TATAAAAAATGTTTGACATGTTTCTGTGAACATTACGGATATTATTTGGAATTTGTCTGCGTTGTCGTGACCACACTTCCATTTCTGAACATAATGCGCCAAACAAACGGAGCTATTTTGGATATAAAAATAATCTTTATGGAACAAAAGGAACATTTGTTGTGTAACTGAGAGTCTCGTGAGTGAAAACATCCAAAGATCATCAAAGGTAAACGATTAATTTGATTGCTTTTCTGATTTTCGTGACCAAGCTACCTGATGCTAAGTGTACTTAATGTTTGTCATGCGATCGATAAACTTACACAAACGCTTGGATTGCTTTCGCTGTAAAGCATAATATTTGACTGAGGAACTATGTTATTCAATTATCCCGCTTAATGGTTGGGTAGCGTCAAGAAGTGCAAATTATTTTGTTTTAGATTCCATCTCTCATAGTTGAAGTGTACCTATGATTAAAATTACAGACCTCTATATGCTTTGTAAGTAGGAAAACATGCAAAATCGGCAGTGTATCAAATACTTGTTCTCCCCACTGTACATTCCTGCATGGCATCCTTCTTTCATGTATTCATCTTTGCTCTTGTTGACAAAGGTTTCTGCGTTGACATAGTCCTCTTCATCATTTTCCTCCCTCGCTGACACACATCACAACAAGAGAGACAACACAACACTACATAAAGAGAGATCTAAGACAACAACATAGCATGGCAGCAACACATGACAACACAGCATGGTAGCAACACAACATGACAACAACATGGGAGCAACACAACATGGCAGCAGAACAATATGGTAGCAGCACAAAACAGGGTACAAACATGATTGGGTACAGACAACAGCACAAAGGGCAAGAAGGTAGAGACAACGCATAACTTACTCATTATTTTTACTGGTAAGCAACTCCTTTTTCATATACATTTCTGCATCGCATCCTTTTTTCAGGTCTTCATCTTTTCTCTTGTTGACAAAGGTTTCTACGTTGACATAGTCCTCTTCATCATTTTCTTCACTCGCTGCAACCACAGTGTTGGGATTGATCAGTTTAATTCATATAAATAACGTCAGTGAATAGGAATAAATATCATAAACAGTACAAAACCACAACAAAATTAGGGCTGAAAAATTCCAGTAATCAAAATGTCCAGGTTTTCAAGATATCCTGGTTGGAGGATTCCATATTTCCTGATGAATCCTTCCTGATTTTCAGGAATCTTCCAACTGAGTGTTCTTGAAAACCTGGGTATTTTGCAGCCCGAACCTGAATCCTGTTTAGAGGAGCTAGATCTTACTTTCTCTCAGGTTTATCATAATAGACTGCTCTCTGCTGCTTATCTTCTTCCAGGCTAGACAAGGAATGAGCAGCAGGAGGAGGAGCAGTAGCCCACATATTGCACCAGAGGCAATAATGGGGACTATGGATGCTATGGAGAGAAACACCATATTCAACATCTTTCAGAAGACCACATTTTATAATTCGTATAGCTATCAAATTCTTCTGCAATGTAAAACATTTTTGTCTACTCACAATTATTACATATGGCCTTCATGGTAATGCACTTGAAAACATAAAAATTAAATATATTTTACCTCGAATGCTGACTGTCAGCAACTCCGTCTTGGTAGAATGGAATGACAGGGTGGAGACATTAACTTCATAAACACAACTGTAGTTCCCCTGGTCTGTATAGTCTGCAACAGGAAAGTGAAAGGAGGCAGAGTGGTTGACTGCTGGCTTAGTTTCAGTCATGTTGGACCCAGAGAATTCCAGGCAGAAGAGGCCTCCAGGATACTGTGGCTGAATGGAGCAGGTGATGGAGAAGCTGTGGCCCCTGGTCACCTCTGGCCCCTGAAGTCCCCAGAACATCCCTCCATTTGGAGCATTGAGAGAGATGTTGGGCTGTAACAAGACAACTAGCAAAAGACAAGAGCAGGTTGTTAACGTGTGCACTTAACTGCAGCATAACAGTAATCTTTCTCGACAAGAGAACACTATGTTAGAATACATTATGAAGAGATATCCAAACTCTTGCATTAAAGAACGTATCATCTCGGAACCCAGTGTTCCTCTTGCTGATGGTGTTCACTCATTAATGTTTAGTTGCTCACCTATAACAGATCATTCAACAGAGTCACTTTGAGGGGAGCTGAAGTCTCGACTGGATAACCTTGACTCATACTGAATTTTTTTATTTAACCTTTATTTAACCCGGTAAGCTAGTTGAGAACAAGGTCTCATTTGCAACTGCGACCTGGCCAAGATAAAGCATAGCAGTTCGACACATACAACAACACAGAGTTACACATGGAATGAACAAAACACACAGTCAATAATACAGTAGAAAAAAAGGAAAAAATATATATATACAGTGAGTGCAAATAAGGTCAAATAAGGGAGTTAAGGCAATAAATAGGCCATGGTGGAGAAGTAATTACAATATGGCAATTAAACACTGGAATGGTAGATGTGCAAAAGATGGATGTGCAAGTAGAGATACTGTGGTGCAAAAGGAGCAAAATAAATAAATACAGTATGGGAATGAGGTAGATAGATGGGCTGTATACAGATTGGCTATGAACAGGTGCAGTGATCTGTGAGCTGCTCTGACAGCTTAATGCTTGTGAGGGAGATGGGAATCTCCAGCTTCAGTGATTTTTGCAGTTCGTTCCAGTCAGTGGCAGCAGAGAACTGGAAGGAAAGGCGACTAAAGGAGGAATTGGCTTTGGGGATGACCAGTGAGATATACCTGCTGGAGTGTGTGCTACGAGTGGGTGCTGCTATGGTGACCAGCGAGCTGAGATAGGGTGGGGCTTTACCTAGCAGAGACTTGTAGATAACCTGTAGCCAGTGGGTTTGGCGATGAGTATGAAGCGAGGGCCAGCCAACGAGAGCGTACAGGTCGCAGTGGTGGGTAGAATATGGGGCTTTGGTGACAAAACGGATGGCACTGTGATAGACTACATCCAGTTTGCTGAGTAGAGTGTTGGAGGCTATTTTATAGATGACATCGCCGAAGTCAAGGATCGGTAGGATGGTCAGTTTTATGAGGGTATGTTAGGCAGCATGAGTGAAGGAAGCTTTGTTGCAAAATAGGAAGCCGATTCTAGATTTAATTTTTGATTGGAGATGCTTAATGTGAGTCTGGAAGGAGAGTTTACAGTCTAGCCAGACACCTTGGTATTTGTAGTTATCCACATATTCCGTTCAGAGTAGTGATGCTGAATGGGCGGGCAGGTGCGGGCAATGATCAGTTGAATAGCATGCATTTAATTTGATTTGCGTTTAAGAGAAGTTGGAGGCCACGGAAGGAGTTGTATGTCATTGAAGCTCGTCTGGAGGTTAGTTAACACAGTGTCCAAAGAAGGGCCAGAAGTATACAGAATGGTGTCGTCTGCGTAGAGGTGGATTAGAGAATCACCAGCAGCAAGAGCGACATCATTGATGTATACAGAGAAGAGAGTCGGCCCAAGAATTTGAACGCTGTGGCACCCCCATAGAGACTGCCAGAGGTCCGGACAACAGGCCCTCCGATTTGAGCTCTATCAGAGAAGTAGTTGGTGAACCAGCCGAGGTAATCATCTGAGAAACCAAGGCTGTTGAGTCTGCCTTGGCCAGGTCGATGAATACAGCTGCACAGTAATGTCTCTTATCGATGGCGGTAATGATATTGTTAAGGACCTTGAGCATGGCTGAGGTGCACCCATGACCAGCTCGGAAACCAGATTGCATAGCGGAGAAGGTACAATGTGATTCAAAATGGTCAGTAATCTGTTTGTTAACTTGGCTTTCGAAGACCTTAGAGATGCAGGGTAGGATAGATATAGGTCTGTAGCAGTTTGGGTCTAGAGTGTCTCCCCCTTTGAAGAGGGGAATGACCGTGGCAGCTTTCCAATATTTGGGAATCTCAGACGATACGAAAGAAAGGTTGAACAGGCTAGTAATAGGGGTTGCAACAATTTAGGCAGATAATTTAAGAAAGAGAGGGTCCAGATTGTCTAGCCCGGCTGATTTGTAGGGGTCCAGATTTTGCAGCTCTTTCAGAACATCAGCTATATGGATATAGGTGAAGGAGAAATGGTGGGGGCTTGGGCGGGTTGCTGTGGAGGGTACCGGGCAGTTGACCGGGGTAGGGGTAGCCAGGTGGAAAGTATGGCCAGCCGTAGAGAAATGGCTAAAGACCTCTTTAGGAATGTTGAAGATGACAGAGTTGCTACTTGTGGTTTTGTCCATTCTGAACGAGCCTAAAGTCTTCTGAAATTTGAATGCTCCACCCAAGTGTTGTGTTGTGACGGAGCAGATGATGTCAACTCCGTCACTCCAGGCAACCTCTGTGGCAGATCTCAGATTTATTTGGGGCTTTTAGATGGTCACTTGCTGTTCCCAGTCCACCTGGTCATGCTGCTGCTCCAGTTTCAACTGTTCTGCTTGCGGCTATGGAACCCTGACCTGTTCAGCAGACGTGCTACCTTGTCCCGGACCTGCTGTTTTCGATTCTCTCTCTCTTCCGCACCTGCTGTCTCTAACTCTGAATGATCGGCTATGAAAAGCCAACTGACATTTACTCCTGAGGTGCTGACCTGTTGCACCCTCTACAACCACAGTGATTATTTTTATTATTTTACCCTACTGGTCATCTATGAACATTGCATATAACTGACTCAACACATTTAAATTCACTAGCAATGGTATTCAAAATGAATTTTGTGTTTCTACCCCATTGTTCATTTCTTTTTTATATTAATGGTTTTTCTTTTGCGGGGATCTCAAATTGTTTGTGCATCACTCGTCACAAGATGCCAATAGCACGATAAAACCACCTCCTACCTGAGAGGCAGACAACACCAGCATCCTCACCATGATTGCAGTTATGTGTTGTAGTGTGTGAGCACTGTGTGAGTGTGCTTTCACTACCGGAGCATTCAATATCATCCATCCAGATCTGCCCAGTGCCCTGACCAAAGTAGGCAGACCCTGGGGAACTCATAGCACTCCCACAGCCCAGCTGTTTACAGACCACCTTAGCACCATTCATCTCCCAGTTGTCATCACACACTGTTCCCCACTGGCTGTTGTGATAGATCTCCACTCTCCCAGAGCAGGGACCATTCCCATTGACCAGCCTGACCTGGGCACCTTGCAGGTTTGGGGGAGGGTGGGGGGGGACAAAAATGAAGGCCATTGTCATTCAAGTCATGGAACTGGACAGTTTTTTATCTCATCACCCAATACGTGATATCAACTAACGCAATGGAAATGTGTCAAGCAGGGGGGGGGGGGGGGGCATTGACCAGTCTGATCTGGGCATTCTCTATGAGGTTAAAAGGCATGGACAGTTATACATCCAAATTCATGCCTGTGATAAACAAGAAAACAAATTGTAAAAAATAACTCGGAGAATTCATCTGCATTCTGTAAAATGATGGGCAAATAGTTTTCGTAACCCAGAGCTGGTTAAATATGGACAGAGCACACGATGGGTTATTTGGACCCACACAGTTGTGCTGCATGGATAACCCAACATGTCGGGTTGTTGGGATACACCAAACATGGGTTAATTTAACCATCAGTTGTTGTTTTTTAACCATCATTTGTGTTGACCGAACAGCTAGGTCTTATTTAATGTAATCCATAGGTTATTTATTTTCAGGAGGTGTGACCTATTATGGGCGTGACTTTCATATAGTTATTTTTGGCCACCCATGAGAGTAAATGTCATTCCTGTTTATCATTTTAAGTTTGTACATCACTAATTGTCTATATTTTTGCACATGACATATTCTGATATAAAATTCACAACATTATAATTTACATATCCCAACATTGAGAAAAATGTTGGGATGTGTATTATGTTATGTACCAGTGGTGGTTAGTGCCGTTTAAGATGAGGGAGGAGGAAATTATTTAATGAGCATGGCCATATTTCTAATACAGCATATTGGATGACTCATTCATAGTCCATTCACCCAGTTCAATGTAACAGCGATAGGTTAAGGCTACTACATGATACTCAAATTGTCCCTATACCCATCATGAGGTTGCTACAACCGAGCCTATGAAGGAAAGTTTACAATGTAGCTGCACATAGGTTGAGAGACAAATTTGAGTTGACAGACAGTGACACATGGACAGACAGGTATTTTAGCCTGGTCACATACAGCTGATGTGTTGTGCATTGAAGTCCACAAGTGAAGGGAAGAGGAGAGATGCGAGAAGGACCCGGTGGCAATAAATAAGTCATACCAAAAGCTTACCTTGACTTGGAAGAATTACAGTGTTTTTTTGGAAAGTTGGCTATGAATGATTTATTACTTGATCCTTTGATTGGGTGGACAACATGTCAGTTCATGCTGCAAAAGCTCTGATAGGCTGCAGGATGTCCTCCAGAATTTGACATAATTACTGTTTAAGTCTATGGAAGGGGGTGAGAACCATGAGCGTTCTAGGTTTTGTATTGAAGTCAATGTGGCCAGAGGAGGACGGAAGCTAGTTGTCCTCAGGCTACACCATTGTGCTACCCTACAGAGTGCAGTTGAGGCTACTGTAAGCCTTTGCAAAATAGTGTGTTTTAAGCAATTATTTAGTGACTATATTTAGTATAGTTTTATCTAAATAGGATAACTATGTAAATGTTTAAAATGTACCATTTTTAATTAATTGCACTGAGGAGGATGGTCCTCCCCTTCCAGCTCTGAGGAGCCTCCATTGAAACGTACATATCCCAACATTGGGATGTGCATAGGCTTTTAACGAACTCATACACTTTTATAAGCTTCATTACATACAAACATACAAACGTATCAATGTTCAACCTTAATATGTGATAACAATACAACAGAACGTATTAATCGGAATGGCAAAAAATGATTATCAAGCCACACCTCCTTGACCCACTGGGTGCTGGATTGTTTATGCTGGGTTATTGAGATATACAGAATAACCCAGCATAAACAACCCAGCATCAATAACTAGCCTGCAACCCAGCAGTTGGGTCATCCAAACAACCCAGCATTTTCTTTTGTGATATGTGCAGCATACTATGAATGCGGTATAGTATGAACTACTACTGATTCTAATGTTCATGTTATTAAGACATCTTAATATCAATATTTGGATGTCAAAAAGATGTCTCTGCTAAAGATATTGTTTTGTTTCAAGCAATGGTTTCAGGATTTGACATGACTAAAAGCAAAGGAGATTCACTTACCTGCAGGTAGATGTCCATTCCATAGATAGACTAATAAATAAAAACAAATTGAAATTGAAATTAGTGGTAGTCAATGTCTCAGAATATTCACACAGCTGAGACAAAAACTTTTCAGTAAGATAAAACTGAAGATGAGCCAGCAGGCAATATTCTGTGGTTCACCACAAACTGTCACGAGAAGCATGCTGTGTGATTGGTCAGTTCAGTATGTGAAAGGCAATTTTTAGTGAGGATAGTGAGAATGTTTAGTTAGCACAAACTAAATTCAATCAAACATGAATGATGTACTAATCAGAGTTCTGGCCAAATAAAGTAAGAGTGGCGCTGCACCACATGTGGGCATTATTTGATTCTATTTGTTATCATTTAAGGCCAGGCAACCCACCCTAATAGGGTACTGTTTGCTCTAGCCTACAGGAAATGGCAGTTACGGTGGTTAAAAATGACAAAATAGCCATCTGCTTCCAGGACCTTTTTTCTCTCGTTTGCCTTAAACTATTACTGTATTCCTTATTGTCCACTACAACTACGTAGAGGCCCAGTGCAGTCTAAAACTGGATTTTCTGTTGTTTTATATACACTCAGTGGCCAATTTATTATGTACGTTCATCTAGTACCGGGTAGGACCCCACTTTGACTCCAGAACACCTTGAATTATTCGGGGAGTGGATGATACAAGGTGCAGCACTCCAACCTGGTCTCAGAGCATTTCGTATTATATTATGGAAAGTTGTTAATTAGCTAAAATGCTAAAGTTGTCCATGATGAGATTCGAACTCGAAATCTTTGGTTTGCTAGACATGTGTTGTCCATGATGAGATTTTAATTAGATGTTTGCGTTAGATGCCTACCCATCCACCTCAACCAAACACCCTACTTTTGTTTTTGCCTTAAGTAACCATATATCTTATGTAACCATACCAAATGTAACATATCATACTAATTTGAGTGTCCCAGATCAGGCTGGGCTTCAAACGTTGCTCAATTGGCATAAAACGAACTAACGTGCCAGGAATACATTCCCCACCCCATTACACCACCACCACCACCAGTCTGTACTGTTGACAGCAGGCAGGATGGGGCCATGGACTCATGGTGCTTACGCCAAATCCTGACTCTGCCATCAGCATGATACAACGGGAACAGGGATTTGTCAGACCAGGCAATGTATTTCCACTCCTCAATTGTCCATTGTTGGTGATCCCGTGCCCACTATCAGCTAAAAACTCTTCTTGTTTTTAGCTGATAGGACTGGAACCCGGTATAGTCATCTGCTGCCCATCCATGACAAGGACAGTATAACGTCTAGAAATGCGAAGGTTGCGAGTTCGAATCTCATCACAGTCAACTTTAGCATTTTAGCTAATTTGCAACTTTTCAACCACTTACTACTTTTTAGCTACTTTGCAACTACTTAGCATGTTAACTAGCCCTTCCCCTAACCTTAACCCTTTAAATTAACTCCTTAATCCTAACCTTAACCCGAACCTCTACCCCTAGCCTAGCTAACATTAGTTGTTGATCGTGTTGTTGTTGATGTGCATAGGCAACTGAGGGAGAGAGCCTACCTGTTCATAGTGTTTGATCAATAGGACTGTAAAAGTTTTCAAAAGTAAGAGGACTCCTATGGTATTTATATTGAACAAAAATATAAATGCAACATGCAACAATTTCAAAGATATTACTGAGTTACAGTTCAAAGAAGGAAATCAGTCAATTTAAATAAAATCCTTAGGCCCTAATCTATGGATTCCACATAACTGGGGAGCCAAGCCCAGCCAACCAGAACGATTATTACCCCCCCCCCGAGAGTATCACACAGGTGAAGAAGCTACCCAGACTACTTGCATTGCCCCCCTCTTTCACACTGCTGCTACTCTCTGTAATTATATATGCATAAGTCACCAGAACCTCACCCACAGAGCTGTGCATGTCTGTGTGTGGTTAGACAAATCCTTAGATTTGGTCAAATAGAATACCATTGTAGTTAGACAGCTGAAGTTGTACTCTACACACAACTTACATATATTTGCTAGGTAAGAGTAGAAATATTGTCTCAATAAGCACACCAATATGATATTTACAGGATATGTTTTGTCTTTGTAACAAAAACACAAATCGCCAATTTTTAGTTGATAAAATGTATCCAGACTTAAGCTGGGCGATGTTTGTGTAATGTCCACGTGTAGCCTACACCTGTCGGGATACTAGTAGTTCTGGGATTTGTCCTCCGGGCAAAGGTCTAAGAGTGGACATAAGGAGAGACGAGCCAAGACTAGCCAGCGAGGCTATAGAGCATTGTGTTGTAGGCAAGCTGAGCTGACTCATGACTGGGCATTCAACTCTTGATACTGTTTCCACAGTTCCACTGTCTTTCCATCTTGTTGAAACGTTGAAACTACATTGCAAGCTACTTTCATAGCAAAATGTTGTATATATTTTGATTTTATCTTCATTTAACTAGGCAATTCAGTTAAGAAACACATTCTTATTTACAATGACGGCCTAAGAACAGTGGGTTAACTGCCTTGTTCATGGGGCAGAAAACGACTGATTTTTACCTCGTCAGCTCGGGGATTTGATCTAGCAACCTTTCGGTTACAGGTCCAACGCTCTAACCACTAGGTGACCTGCCACCCTCGTTGTAGAACGAGTGTCTTATGAAACACATTCCAAACCACTGGCTCTTGCTTCCTTTCTATTACTGATTTGACAGGGGAATTTCAGCTTGATTGTCTAGCCAGCTTGGCTAAACACACGGTCAGTGCAGGCTTTAGCCTACACATGTGGAACTGAACTGAGCTGATCTTGAGATGGGCGATTCAGTCAGGAGGGGAGAAGTCCTCGACTTCAAAACTTTCTTCTCTCCATAGCAAAGACAACATAGCTTACCTCTGTACTCACTACTTCCAATGTTTCTTGTGATGGAATGGCAAAAGCAAACCCAAGAAACACCCACGTCAAAACCACACCCCCAAGAAAACTGTTGTTTGGTTTCAATCATGAGGCCACAAGTGTTTCTTAATGACTAAGCTTCAAAACGAGGCCAAATCAGGAAGTTCAGTCACTCTTTTAAAATGCATCTACTGGTAATTGTTATCATTATTTTAAGTTGAATTATTGTTGAAGTCAGTTTTAAAACTCAATCTCAATGTAGTCAAATACGTAAATTCTTGGAAAATATAAATTGCTTGCATCAATTATCTGGCAAAAGTCAGTATTTCCTTAGTCAAGAATACTATTGAGCATATCAATCCCTTTACTAAACATTGACCGATCATTTGACTATTGGCTAGTGATTTATGATAGTCTGGAGAGATTACTCCTCGTTCTTCCCTATTACTGACAGAGATCCAAATCTTTACTTGAGATTGAACTCAAACTCATTACATGGATGGCCTAGCGTCTGCTGCTTTTAGATTCTTCCTTTCAATTAAGACCTATATGTAACGCCGTTCGTCTGTAGAAGGAGAGTCGGACCAAAATGCGGCGTGGTGGTTACTCATGTTCTTTAATGAAAATAAACGATACATGAAATAACAAAAATATATACAAAACAACAAACGAAACGCGAAAACCTATACAGCCTATCTTGTGACTACGAACACATAGACAGGAACAATCACCCACAAAACACACAGTGAAACCTAGGCTACCTAAATATGGTTCCCAATCAGAGACAACGAGAATCACCTGACTCTGATTGAGAACCGCCTCAGGCAGTCAAGCCTATGGTAGACACCCCTACTCAGCCGCAATCCCAATGCCTACTAAAACCCCAATAAGAAACACAACAAAATAAACCCATGTCACACCCTGGCCTGACCAAATAAATAACGAAAACACAAAATACTAAGACCAAGGCGTGGCACTATAGGTGAGGGGAGTTCCTTATAAATCGATGACCTTCATTAATCAACCAAGCCCAAGGGAGGAGAGAACCTGCAGACACTCAACCCTCTGTGGAGGTTTAACAGTGCAAGTATAAAGCTTCAAGCAAATTTACCATTCAAATAAATTAATGATTAACATGATACACTTTTCTCAATTTGAAGTAGAATCCATCCCTGAGTACTTGTATCCAATGTGCAGCCCTTAAAAATATTAATTTCAAGATATTACTGTTTTCTCTATTTTCTGACATATTCCAGTAAATTGGACTTTTTTGGAAATTAAACTCACCCATTGTCAGACAGAATATATTCCATATTTGGGTCTTCATGTCAGAAAAAAAGACAGGTATTTTCTCTAGTCGACCTGAACAAGCGATCTGGTGAAAAGTGTGTTGACCAGTCTCTGTCGCAAAATGTCTTGTGAATGTAGATGCTACTATATAAGTATTCATTTCCAGTTCACAGCTCACTGTCACTTCCCCATTTGTGCTGTGGCTGTATTTACTGCAGAGTAGACAGTTCTGTGGTCAATATAGCCCTTGTATGATTGGTGGAAAACCAAAAGAGACTCAAAAGAGAATGCATAGATTGATGGTCTTGACCTAAAAAAAACTAGTTTGGAATTCGACCCAATGGATCAAATATGCTGAACATTTTGAATGGATACAAAAAGCTAAATAGAATAAAGCAATACCATTATTTCAAGTGTCTAGTTTAAGTGTCGACTACAGCCACCGTAGTTGTTATACTTTTGCATCTTAATTACAATTTTTTATTTCACTAGGCAAGTCAGTAAAGAACAAATTCTTATTTACAATGGCGGCCTACCGGGGAACAGTGGGATAACTGCCTTGTTCAGGGGCAGAATGGCAGATTTGTATCTTGTCAGCTCGGGGTTTCGATCCAGCAACCTTTCAGTTGCTGCAACCTTTCAGTTGCTGGCCCAACACTCTAACCACTAAGCCACTTGCCGCCCCTTTATAAACATGTCACGAAGGACCAAATCCATGTGTTGATGCCAATGAGCTACTTTAGTGACAGGTTGCATACAGTCCACTGTTACTTTTCCTAATAGTTTTGATAAATGTCTTCATTCACATCATGTGCTGTATTGTCCTGAGCAGAGACATTAACGTAATCTTCATCATCGTCTTCACTATTCATTTTCTCATGAGACCCCCCACTAACACCATTTCTTTGAGTGTTTCCATCCTCGTTGTCATAGACATCCTCTGATTTTCCATAGCTGAGCCCTTTTTCCTTCTCATTTTTCTTTGCACCCTCCAGACCTCTCTGGTAACAGACGTTTTCAACATTAACATAGTCCTCTTCCTCTTCGTTGTCCTCCCCTCTGTTGTGTCTGTTGTCAAGACCTGTTGCATAACAGTTTGCTCATGAATTTTCGCAAAAGCAAACTCAAGGGAATAAAAAAAACCTTACAAACAAAATGATATAAACAAAACTCGTTGGCCCGAATTTGAGATGCTGCTAAACTTTTCAGGCTCAAGGCGTAAATCAAGTTCACAGTATAGTGATATCACTTACATTCTCTCTGGTCAGCCTCTGTAGATGGCTTTCTGTTCATCCTTGTCCTCCAGATGACTAGACAGATGACTAGAAGAAGCAGAAACAGCAGTCCTACCCCACCAGTCCCTCCAGAGACAATGATGGGGGCCATGAAGACTTGTAGATGGGAAATTCATAGGATATAAAAACAAAAAAAATGGTGATATGAAGGACTATGAATCATCTTACAATACTATGATTTTTCTCTCACGTAAAAGCTATTTTAAATGTGTTTTTTTTTTTAAGCGTGTGTTACTTTACCTCTAATGGTGACAGCTAGTTCCCTATTAGCTGAGCTGAATGACCGGGTGGAAACGTTAACTACATAGCTGCAGCTGTGTTTCCCACCGTCTGCATAGTCTGCAACAAGGAAGTGAAAGGAGGCAGAGTGGTTGACTGCTGGCTTAGTTTTTAGTCCTGTTGGACCCAGAGAAGTCCAGATAGAAGAGGCCTCCAGGATACTGTGGCTGAATGGAGCAGGTGATGGAGAAGCTGTACAGTAATGAGAGACAATTGATAGGGGTTACTAGTGCTTGGAGGGGAAACATTCAATGTGCATGTGGATGAGCCGTGGCTTCAGTTCATATCAGGAGAAAGTTGACAATAGTTGTGGAGTGGAGTAGTCATCACCTCTTAAATCAGGGAACAGGAGGGGACTTAGCTGTAAATACAAATAGCAGATACATTCCATTGTCAGATATAATTTATGTTACAGCTACTGAGATTTGATTGTCTGCATCTCTCTTTAATAAGGGTTTGATTTTAAGTCAGTTTTATTTAAATGTATTATGCCTCTTTCCCCTAGTTGGAGGCTTTGGTGGAAAACATAAACATTCTCTCTCTATATATATATAGCGACATGTCATTTTAATGGAATATGTTGAACATCCTTTTACAGTCTGTCTAAAATGCTGATCTGTTATGGACTACTGAGTTCCTCCAAGCTCATTCAATCTCAATTCAATTTCAATGTAAGGCCTTTATTGGCATGGGAAACATACGTTTACATTGCCAAAGCAAGTGAAAGAGATAATAAATAACAGTGAAATAAACAATACAAAATTAACAGTAAACATTACACTCACAAAAGCTCCGAAAGAATTGTGTCTATATACAGTGTTGTTACGACATGCAAATAGTTAAAGTACAAAAGGGAAAATAAATCAACATAAATATGGGTTGTATTTACAGTGGAGTTTGTTCTTCACTGGACAAGCTTTTTTTCCGGCTGCCCCAAACAATCGGAAAGGGGATTCATCAGAGAAAATTACTTTACCCCAGTCCTCAGCAGTCCAATCCCTGTACCTTTTGCAGAATATCAGTCTGTCCCTGATGTTTTTCCTGGAGAGAAGTGGCTTCTTTGCTGCCCTTCTTGACACCAGGCCAGCCTCCAAAAGTCTTCGCCTCACTGTGTGTGCAGATGCACTCACACCTGCATGCTGCCATTCCTGAGCAAGCTCTGTATTGCTGATGCCCCGATCCCGCAGCTGAATCAACTTTAGGAGACGGTCCTGGTGCTTGTTGGACTTTCTTGGGCGCCCTGAAGCCTTCTTCAAAACAATTGAACCGCTCTCCTTGAAGTTCTTGATGATCTGATAAATGGTTGATTTTGGTGCAATCTTACTGGCAGCAATATCCTTGCCTGTGAAGCTCTTTTTGTGCAAAGCAATGATGACGACACATGTTTCCTTGCAGGTAACCATGATTGACAGAGGAAGAACAATGATTCCAAGCACCACCCTCCTTTTGAAGCTTCCAGTCTGTTATTCAAACTCAAACAGCATGACAGAGTGATCTCCAGCCTTGTCCTCATCAACACTCACACCTGTGTTAATGAGATAATCACTGTCATGATGTCAGCTGGTCCTTTTGTGGCAGGACTGAAATGCAGTGGAAATGTTGTTTGGGGATTCAGTTCATTTGCATGGCAAAAAGGGACTTTGCAATTAATTGCAATTCATCTGATCACTCTTCGTAACATTCTAGAGTGTATGCAAATTGCCATCATACAAACTGAGGCAGCAGACTTTGTGAAAATGTATATTTGTGTCATTCTCAAAACTTGTGGCCACGACTGTACAGTGCATTCTGAAACTATTCCGACCTCTTGACTTTTTCCACATTTTGTTATATTACAGCCTTATTCTAAAATGGATTTAAAACAAAATCCCCCTCATGAATCTACACACAATACTCCATAATGACAAAGCAAAAACAGGTTTTTAGAAATGTTTGCTAATTGGTAGGGGAGCGTTGCTGCACAGCTATTTTCAGGTCTTTCCAGAGATGATCGATTGGGTTCAAGTACAGGCTCCGGCTGGACCACTCAAGGACATTCAGAGACTTGTTCCGAAGCCAATCCTGCGTTGTCGTGGCTGTGTGCTCTGGGTCGTTGACCTGTTGGAAGGTGAACCTTCAGCTCAGTCTGAGGTCCTGAGCGCTCTGGAGCAGGTTTTCATCAAGGATCTCTGTATTTTGCTCCGTTCATCACTCCCTCAATCCTAATCTCCCAGTCCCTGCCGTTGAAAAACATCCCCGCAGCATGATGCTGCCACCACCATGCTTCACCGCAGGGATGGTACCAGGTTTCCTCCAGAAGTGACGATTGGTATTCAGGCCAAAGAGTTCAATCTTGGTTCATCAGACCAGAGAATCTTGTTTCTCATCGTCTGGGAGTCCCTTAGGTGCCTTTTGGCAAACTTCAAGCGGGCTGTCAAGTGCCTTTTACTGAATAGTAGTTTCCATCTGGCCACTCTACCATAAAGGCCTTATTGTTGGAGTGCTGCATAGATGGTTGTCCTTCTGGAAGATTCTGCCATCTCCAAAGAGGAGCTGTAGCTCTGTCAGAGTTAACGATTGGGTTCTTGGTCACCTCCCTGACCAAGGCCCTTCTCCTCAGATTGCTCAGTTTGGCCGGGCGGCAAGCTCTTGGAAGAGTCTTGGTGGTTCCAAACTTCTTCCATTTAAGAATGATGGAGGCCACTGTGTTCTTGTGGACCTTCAATGCTTCGGCAATGGTTTGGTACCCATTCCCAGATCTGTGCCTTGATACAATCCTGTCTAGGCTCGGTTTTTGCTCTGACATGGAGTCAACTGTGGGTCCACATTTAGACAGGCCTTTCCAAATCATGTCCAATCCATTGAATGTTTCACAGGTGGTGTTACCCTCTCCGCTGTTTCCAAGATCCTATTTTGCTACATTTTCGGGGGATATGTACATCAAAGCACATCGTTTGACTTTGAAGTCACAGCTGCGTGAGCCAAGAAAGCAGTCGCGTGAACTGGAAACGAGTCCTTTGTTATAGGTCAGTTTGATTTTGTCACAGTCTACCAAATCGCTCGTGACAATGTTCATGGAGACGTTAATATAGAAAGATCCTATTGAAACAAGAATATCATACTGCACTTGGATAGAGCAGAAGTCATCGAGACAACAGACACCAATATATAGTCTATTCTTATTCATGTAAGGAACTTGAAAGACCTTCCTTTATGGCAACTTAGTTACTGTAATACACAAAGACTCACCTAATACCATAAAGAGTAGAATTGTCACCATCTTGATCCTTGTAACGTTCTCCAATATCAGGTATGATTCTCCCCACCACTTGGCAAGTAAATTATTGCAATATTTACATCAGATTTAACTTTTTATGTTACAACCAAAATGTAGAGTTAAATTACCATGTTCTACCTCCATGAACAAAAGGTCAATGCATGAGCTTCTATACACTTTCCAGCATTAACATTACCATGACAGAGAAGAGTGGTAAATTGTCACAAAACAGGAAATCCTAGCCAACTTGTCTCGGGTCTGGTTGCTGATTCCACTGAACTGTGCTGGCACACAACACTGAGCTCAACACCACAAACCCCATTTCATTTATTTTTAAAACCAAGTATATGAGACCCAAGAAACACGACGATTGAACTATACATACACATATACAGTGCCAGTCAAAAGTTTGGACACACCTACTCATTCAAGAGTTTTTCTTTAGTTTTACCTTGCCAAGAGTGTGCAAAGCTGTCAACAAGGCAAAGGGTGGCTACTTTGAAGAATCTTACATTTAAAATATATGTTGATTTGTTTAACAATTTTTTGGTTACTACATAATTACATGTTTGTTATTTGATAGTTTTGATGTCTTCATGTAGAAAATAGTACAAATAAAGAAAAACCCTGAATTGAGTAGGTGTCCAAACTTTTGACTCTCTCTCTCATATATATATATATATATATATATATATATATACACACAGAAAGACAGTGTACAAAACATGAAAAACACCTTCCTAATATTGAGTTGCACCCCCCCATGAATGCTCCCAACAGTTGGCTAGATGTAATTTGGGTGGTGGACAATTCCTGATACACAGGGGAAACGGTTGAGCGTGAAAAACCCAGCAGCGTTGCAGTTCTTGACACAAACAGGTGCGCCTGACACCTACTACCATTCCCCATTTAAAAGGCACTTAAATATTTTGTCTTGCCCATTCACCCTCTGAATGGCACACATACACAACCCATGTCTCAATTGTCTCAAGGCTTAAAAATCCTTATTGAACCTGTGTCCTCCCCTACATCTGCACTATTGAAGTAGATTTAACAAGTGACATCAATAAGCGATCATAACATTTACCTGGATTCACCTGGACAGTCTGCCATGGAAATAGCAGGTGTTCCTAATGTTTTGTGCACTCAATGTATTGTCTAAACTACATTGAGGGGCCAATAAGGAACCTAAAAAATAAGCCTCCCCCCAAATTAAACTGTAGTATAACCCTTAAAGGGACTCTGAATCTTGTATGTGTTATTGTAACGTGACCTGCTATAGTCCCTGGCTGACCTTCAAGTCCCAACAGAATCTTACTTTCAGCCTAATAGTGGACCCACCACCAGTTAAGAAACATTTTAAAACACACACAGGCATGGTTCTTTATTAAATGTCATTCTCTTCGTCCAATGATCTGGCATAATCAAAACAGTTATTTATTTTATCCCCAAATGCTGGTTGACATCTGATTGCATTACAAGTGAGAGTGCAGGGGAAAAACAGTTGTGCGTTGTCATACTGGCTGCAGAGAGGCTGGCCAATAGCAACGTTCGATCGTTGTGAAGGACAGATCCACTCCTACTGAACAGCAGAGGCAGTGGTGTTGTGGGGAAAAGAGATGGATAGGTAAGTTACACTATTTTGTGTAAACAGTGGTTAAAGGTGGGGAAATAGCTAGCCTGATCCCAGATCAGTTTGTGCAACTCCTATTTCATTGTCATGCATTGGAAAGACGGCACGAACTGATCTAGGGCCAGGCTAGGGAACAGCTAGGTACTCGGATGTGTCAGTAGCGTCAAGAATGACAGACAGATAAATACTAATAGTGTGTAAACAGAGGCAGTTGCGTTGCTGTGATAGATAAAGAGAGAGGTGCTGATACTGTGAAGCAAACTTACAGAGGCAGTGGTGTTGTGTTGTGGGGGAGGGGGGGTAGAGAGATGGGAGACATGTATACATACAGAGGCAGTGGTGTTGTGTTGTGGGGGGGGGGTAGAGAGATGGGGGACATGTATACATACAGAGGCAGTGGTGTTGTGTTGTGGGGGAGGGGGGTAGAGAGATGGGGACATGTATACATACAGAGGCAGTGGTGTTGTGTTGTGTTGTGGGGGAGGGGGGTAGAGATGGGGGACATGTATACATACAGAGGCAGTGGTGTTGTGTTGTGGGGGAGGGGGGTAGAGATGGGGGACATGTATACATACAGAGGCAGTGGTGTTGTGTTGTGGGGGAGGGGGGTAGAGAGATGGGGGACATGTATACATACAGAGGCAGTGGTGTTGTGGGGGGGGGAGAGATGGGGGACATGTATACATACAGAGGCAGCGGTGTTGTTGTGGGGGAGGGGGGTAGAGATGGGGGACATGTATACATACAGAAGCAGTGGTGTTGTGTTGTGGGTGGGGGGGTAGAGATGGGGGACATGTATACATACAGAGGCAGTGGTGGTGTGTTGTGGGTGGGGGGGGGTGGAGAGATGGGGGACATGTATACATACAGAGGCAGTGGGGGAGGCAGTGGTGGTGTGGGTGGGGGGTAGAGAGATGGGGGACATTTATACATACAGAGGCAGTGGTGGTGTGGGTGGGGGGGGGTAGAGAGATGGGGGACATTTATACATACAGAGGCAGTGGTGGTGTGTTGTGGGTGGGGGGGTAGAGAGATGGGGGACATTTATACATACAGAGGCAGTGGTGGTGTGTTGTGGGTGGGGGGGGATAGAGAGAGATGGGGGACATGTATACATACAGAGGCAGTGGTGGTGTGTTGTGGGTGGGGGGGTAGAGGATGGGGGACATTTATACATACAGAGGCAGTGGTGGTGTGGGTGGGGGTAGAGATGGGGGACATTTATACATACAGAGGCAGTGGGGGGGATGGGGGACATTTAGAGGCAGTGGTGGTGTGTTAGAGATGGGGGACATGTATACATACAGAGGCAGTGGTGGTGTGTTGTGGGTGGGGGGGGATAGAGAGATGGGGGACATGTATACATACAGAGGCAGTGGTGGTGTGTTGTGGGTGGGGGGGGGATGGGGGGGACATGTATACATACAGAGGCAGTGGTGGTGTGTTGTAGAGAGATGGGGGACATGTATACATACAGAGGCAGTGGTGGTGTGTTGTGGGTGGGGGGGGTAGAGAGATGGGGGACATGTATACATACAGAGGCAGTGGTGGTGTGTTGTGGGTGGGGGGGTAGAGATGGGGGACATGTATACATACAGAGGCAGTGGTGGTGTGTTGTGGGTGGGGGGTAGAGATGGGGACATGTATACATACAGAGGCAGTGGTGGTGTGTTGTGGGTGGGGGGTGGGGGTAGAGAGATGGGGGACATGTATACATACAGAGGCAGTGGTGGTGTGTTGTGGGGGAGGGGGGTAGAGAGATGGGGACATTTATACATACAGAGGCAGTGGTGGTGTGTTGTGGGTGGGGGGTGGGGGTAGAGATGGGGGACATGTATACATACAGAGGCAGTGGTGTTGTGGGTGGGGGGGGTAGAGAGATGTGGGACATGTATACAGAGGCAGTGGTGGTGTGTGTGGGGGGGGTAGAGAGATGGGGGACATGTATACATACAGAGGCAGTGGTGGTGTGGGTGGGGGGGGGGTAGAGATGTGGGACATGTATACAGAGGCAGTGGTGTTGTGGGGGGGTAGAGATGGGGGACATGTATACATACAGAGGCAGTGGTGTTGTGGGTGGGGGGGGGGTGGGGGTAGAGAGATGGGGGACATGTATACATACAGAGGCAGTGGTGTTGTGGAGGGGGGGTAGGATGGGGGACATTTATACATACAGAGGCAGTGGTGTTGTGGGAGGGGTAGAGATGGGGGACATGTATACATACAGAGGCAGTGGTGTTGTGGGTGGGGGGGGGTAGAGAGATGGGGGACATGTATACATACAGAGGCAGTGGTGTTGTGGGTGGGGGGGTAGAGAGATGGGGGACATGTATACATACAGAGGCAGTGGTGGTGTGTTGTGGGTGGGGGGGGGTAGAGAGATGGGGACATGTATACATACAGAGGCAGTGGTGGTGTGGGTGGGGGGGGGAAAGAGATGGGGGACATTTATACATACAGAGGCAGTGGTGGTGTGGGTGGGGGGGTAGAGAGATGGGGGACATTTATACATACAGAGGCAGTGGTGTTGTGGGAGGGGGGTAGAGAGATGGGGGACATGTATACATACAGAGGCAGTGGTGTTGTGGGTGGGGGGGGGGGTAGAGATGGGGGACATGTATACATACAGAGGCAGTGGTGTTGTGAGCGTACTGGTATCGTGTCACAGAGTTAACACGGACATATATAGATACATCCTACAGACAATGTGCTACAATGTGAGCATACTGGTAACGTGGTACAGTTTGTGACTGATGGTGGGGGGTAGTGGGAGCACATAGATAATGTGCTACAGTACAGAGGCAGTGCTGTTGGGGGTAATACATACATTATCCAGAAATGGAATGAGAGAGGGATGACCTGGGTCACGGAGTTGTTGGTCTTTAAATGGTCAAATCTTTCTTTTTTTACATTTCAACTCTCATTACAGGTTGTCAATGGCTATGGTGTTCCTAGCAGTCCGTCCCTTCCTTAAGCGCTCTAAACAGGCGACCAGTGATTCATGCCTTCACTTCAGGACACCAAACAAAAAGCAAAACATAAAAGGCTTTGACAAAAGTGAAAATTGGCTAGACTCCATGTACTTTAACACAAAGGAATACATCTTATGTACATTATTTCATGGCTGCTATTTTCTTACACGTCATCTTCATAACTCCACAACAACTTGACTCTAGATCATAGAACCATTACGTTTCCTTTTCTCCTATGGAAAAAAAAGAAGAAAATACTGTAAATGGAACAAAACCAGAGAGATGCCAACCCAACCTGGTCCAATTTGTGTTTTGTGTCTCAATTTGATCCAACTTGTGAACGTGACAGTGCAAGAGGTCTAGTGCATAAAGTGAATTGCATCTGAAATCGTGTCGTCATTTTTGTTCTACTTATCTTCTGATTTGATAGAAAAGACACATTTCCACGGTGACTACTTAGTGTGCTGATATTCCTGGGTGAAACGAAGAGAACAAAACACTAGGTCTGGGGAGGTGGGATCACAAATAACATCTAAGTTCTTAGAACAGTGAGAAAAATACTGAGAAAAAAAGATAGCAACTCCTCTTTTATGCATCATTCCACCTGGACAATTCAAATTGCAATGATTACTTTTTCAATATATATATATTTATATTTCCATATATCTTTTGTAAGAAAATCTGTCTCTCAAAGTTGTGAAGGAGAGGCAGCCCCCCCCCCCTCTGAGCAGCCCCCATTTGCTGTCCCTGACAACATTTCGGGATGACTCGTGCCCAGTGTCCAGCAGTCTGTCTGTCTAGTTCCCTGCAGAAAGACGTGCATCTTGTCGACCCCTTTACCCCAGGTCTGACAGGCACTGAGCCTGAATTCCTGTCCCATAGTCTTGAGGGGGAGAGAGGAAGAACAGAGTCATGACTGAGGAGAGTAAACAGAGCATCTCAGATTAAACTCCTTGTGTTGCGTCTGCCAATCCCTGGCGCTGGTTCTGAGGCATGTCTATGGTGGTGGTGGTGGTGGTGGGGGCGATGGTTATCGTGCCATCCAGATTCAGTTAAGTATGATGGTGCCCAGTCTGGGGCTGAGATAGGGGGAGTGGGGGGACGGCTGTCTCTCCATTGAGGCCTGCGTTTACCCTCAAAGTGTCAAAGTCCGTCCTGGTTGGGCCCAGGCTTGGCCCTCTTCCTAACCCCACTCCACTCTGGCCTGGTTTGTCACAGTGTGGGAGTCTGTAGTCATGCCTTCTGGCTGTCCCTGCCTGGGGGGTGGTGGTGGACCCCAGTCTAAGGGGAGGGTGCAGGGGGGCTGCTGCGGGCTGAGCTGGGGGACAGGCTTGGGCTGCAGCTGCCTGGTGGGGCCCCTCCTCCGCTGGAGCGGCCCCCGCTGGCCCCCTGGCCCTCCAGACCCTCTGAGTTTTCCAGCATCTCCTGGATGAGAGGGGGCATGGAGCCCGGGATCTCCATCTTCAGAGTGATCACTCGCTCCGCTCCTGGAGGAGGAGAGGGAGGGAGGAGAACAGAGAGGCAGAGAGAGTGAGAGGGTCATGTGTTCCACAAGGTTCGGCCACTACAGCAAAATATCATATGTAAGACCCTAAATATTTTTCTTCAAATAAATAACGCCTGATATAGATAGAAATGGTAGTAGTGTTGCACTGAGACTAGGGCTGAATTAATACAGGGACCCAAGCTTGTAGGGGCGCCCAAGCCCGTAGGGGGCCCAAGCCCGTAGAGGGGGCCCAAGAAGAAAAACAACACCAAATATAGAATCACAGGAGCCAACTCAAAGTCTAAAATACACCAGAGAGCATAATTTAGCCACAGAGGATCAATAGTTTCTACAAAATGAACTGTGAATTAAGTTTTATAACAAGCTCATACAGGTGACTGCCAAAATAATGTTAACACCAACATAAAACAATAGAGTTTACCAAGCTACCAATGACTTCACACTGGAAGAAGTTTAAGCTACACTAAATCTACCCTGTAAAAAAACACAAACAACGCAGTGTGCAGGCGTGTTCTCTCACCCTTGGCGCTGATGCTCCTGAGGTCCGTGATCTTCATCAGCATCTTGGGGAACATGTGTGGTTTGTGAGGCCTCCTCTTCCTCACGTAGATCTTCAGAGCTTCCAGTAGGGGCTCCTGTAGTACGTCCACCTTGTCTGCCTGCTCCAGATCCTGACGGTCTACACGCACACACACAGGCGCACACACAGGCGCACGCACACAGCGCACACACACACACACACACACACACACACACACACACACACACACACACACACACACACACACACACACACACACACACACACACGCGCACACACACACACACACACACACACACACACACACACACACACACACACACACACACACACACACACACACACACACACACACACACACACACACACACACACACACACACACACACACACACACACACACACACAGGCGCGCACACACACACAGGTGCACACACACACAGGTGCACACACACACACACACACACACACACACACACAGGCGCACACACACACACACACACACACACACACACACACACACACACACACACACACACAAACACACACGAAAAACACATCCTTAATACCCAATACTAATTTGCTTGAAAACAAATGACAATTGGCCTCGTGATATCAACTCCCGGCCCTGATAGGCGGTGCAGTGCTGGGTTGGAACCCGAGCAGCGGTGCAGTACCTCCACACAGCAGACAGATGCCGCTGAGCAGGCCGGTCTCGGCGTCGTCCATCTCCAGAGGGAGGAGTGTCTGGGCGAAGGCGAACACCAGGTCTGTGAGCGGGCCGAATCCTGCGTTGTGCATCTGGGTCCTGTTCAGGGTCAGCCCGTCTGAGAACGTCATTGTGTCCTGGTCTGGAGTGTACCGCGTGCAGATCCTCAGAATCTAAGGTAGAAAGAGGGAAGGAGGGAAATGGGGGAAAAGAAGTCAGTCAGTCTTGCGAGCCGAAATGCCCCCCTCCCAATCCATCTCCTTAATGCTGAGTGCCAGGCAGAGATGCATCAGGTCCATTTTTTTATGACCAGGGATCAAACTCCCAATCTCAGGACGGACACAAACCACAAGGCCACTGAGTTAGTTGGGAAGGGAAGCACAAATATATTGCTGTTCACTTTCTGTCGATGTTTTGCTGTTTGTAATAAATACACACATGTCCTAATGTGTGTGTGTGTGTGTTTTGTGTCCTGATGCGTCTCCTCACCAGTATGTCCAGACAGGCAGCCTTGAGCAGGGTGATCTGGTCAGCGATAGTGAGGGTGGTGAAGCCTGGCAGATGCTTGGCAAACTCCACCGTCTTGATGATACACTTAGTGGACAGCTCACTGAACTTATCCCACAGGTTGACATCTAGAGCCACGCGGTGCTCTGCACTGTTATTCTGTAGGGAGGGAGAGGGAGATACATACATGTAGGTTAGTCTGTGATTCTACAAATACATTGGCTGGTATGTTGAGCGTGCAAGGAGTGTGTATGTTAGTCAGTGCGTATAAGTCACCGTGGTGTATTTGCCCAGCTGGCAGAGCGAGGGTAATGTGCGTATAAGTCACTGTGGTGTATTTGCCCAGCTGGCAGAGCGAGGGTAATGTGCGTTTAAGTCACTGTGGTGTATTTGCCCAGCTGGCAGAGCGAGGGTAATGTGTGCGTGCGTATAAGTCACCGTGGTGTATTTGCCCAGCTGACAGAGCGGGGGTAATGTGTGTGTATAAGTCACCGTGGTGTATTTGCCCAGCTGGCAGAGCGAGGGTAATGTGCGTATAAGTCACCGTGGTGTATTTGCCCAGCTGGCAGAGCGAGGGTAATGTGTGCGTGCGTATAAGTCACCGTGGTGTATTTGCCCAGCTGACAGAGCAAGGGTAATGTGTGCGTGCGTATAAGTCACCGTGGTGTATTTGCCCAGCTGACAGAGCGAGGGTAATGTGTGTGTATAAGTCACCGTGGTGTATTTGCCCAGCTGGCAGAGCGAGGGTAATGTGCATATAAGTCACTGTGGTGTATTTGCCCAGCTGGCAGAGCGAGGGTAATGTGTGCGTGCGTATAAGTCACCGTGGTGTATTTGCCCAGCTGACAGAGCGAGGGTAATGTGTGCCCTCGCTCTGGTGTATTTGCCCAGCTGACAGAGCGAGGGTAATGTGTGTGTATAAGTCACCGTGGTGTATTTGCCCAGCTGGCAGAGCGAGGGTAATGTGCGTATAAGTCACTGTGGTGTATTTGCCCAGCTGGCAGAGTGAGGGTAATGTGTGCGTGCGTATAAGTCACCGTGGTGTATTTGCCCAGCTGACAGAGCGAGGGTAATGTGTGTGTATAAGTCTTTGCCCAGCTGGCAGAGCGAGGGTAATGTGTGCGTGCGTATAAGTCACTGTGGTGTATTTGCCCAGCTGACAGAGCGAGGGTAATGTGTGCGTGCGTATAAGTCCCAGCTGACAGAGCGTGTGTGTGTATAAGTCACCGTGTGTATTTGCCCAGCTGACAGAGCGAGGGTAATGTGTGTGTATAAGTCACCGTGGTGTATTTGCCCAGCTGGCAGAGCGAGGGTAATGTGTGCGTGCGTATAAGTCACCGTGGTGTATTTGCCCAGCTGACAGAGCGAGGGTAATGTGTGCGTGCGTATAAGTCACCGTGGTGTATTTGCCCAGCTGACAGAGCGAGGGTAATGTGTGCGTGCGTATAAGTCACCGTGGTGTATTTGCCCAGCTGACAGAGCGAGGGGAAAGTCTCCTTATGGGCCTTGCGGACGCGTTCGATCATCTGCTCGGTCTCGGTACTCAGCACGTAGATCTCAGTACACTCTGGCTTCTTCTCCTCCTTCTTTTCTTGTTCCTGTCGTTCCTCACCGCTGAGGGAGGGAGAGAAAGAGACAAAGAGAGGGGGAGAGGGTTATCCTTTGGGCTCAAATGGCAATTTTCTGGGATATGTGAATACTAACCACTACAGGTTGACCTCACAATCCTCACATAGGCATGCCATCTCCGGCCAAAGAGAGAACACAGAGGCAGTCAGAAAAAACGATCGCTATCCCGGAGACCAGACACTACTGGAAACACAAACGCTGATCAACTGGGACATTGTACATTGGGGGAAATACGCACATCAACCACTAGATGGAACCATATACACTTTTTATCCTCAAACTGGCACACATGCAGAGACAGAGAGAGACAGAGAGAGACAGAGAGAAACAGAGAGAGACAGAGAGAAACAGAGAGAAACAGAGAGAGACAGAGAGAGACAGAGAGAGACAGAGATAGACAGAGAGAGAATAAAAAATGTGTTAGCCGTGTGTTATTGGGGAAATTTGCAGAGGAGAGGGTGTGAGTGAATTGTATGTGGGAGAGAGAGAGAGGGGGGGAGAGCTGAAGTGCTTTGATGTGACAGTGTGAAAAGAGCTTAAGAAGGAGAATCTGTGTGTCGCTGATCTGGCACAATACAGACAGGGAGACATTGGAGAGTTGGGACTAACTGTCTGTTTCCAAACAGTAGCAACAGACACACACACACTCTCTCTCGCTCTCCCTCGGTCTCTCTTTCACCTTCCTTATTAATCTCTCCACATTCTGTCTACCCTCCTCTAGAGACCCACTGCATCACCACTAGAGGTCGACCGATTAATTTTGGCCAATATCAAGTTTTCATAACAATCGGTAATTGGCCGTTTTGGCCGATTACATTGCAATACACGAGGAAACTGCGTGGCAGGCTGACCACCTGTTATGCAAGTGCAGTGTCAAAAGGACCTTGTGGTTGCAAGGAGCCAAGGCAAGTTGCTAGCGAGCATTAAACCTAACTTATAAAAAACAATCAATCTTCACATAATCACTAGCTAACTACACATGGTTGATGATATTACTAGGTTAACTAGATTGTTCTGTGTTGCATATAATCAATGTGGTGCTCGTTAATTTATCATCGAATCACAGCCTACTTCATCTTCGTCAAACGGGGGATGATTTAACAAAAGCACATTCGCGAAAAAAAGCACAATCGTTGCACAAATGTAACTAACCATAAAAATCAATGCCTTTCTTAAAATAAATGCATGTTAGCAGGCAATATTAACTAGGGAAATCTTGTGTTCAGTGCAAGCAGAGTCAGGGTATGTGCAACAGTTTGGGCCGCCTGGCTCGTTGTGAACTGTGTGACCATAATTAATTTGCATGAATTTTACATAATTATAACATAACATTGAAGGTTGTGCAATGTAACAGCAATATTTAAACTTAGGGATGCCACCCTTTCGATAAAATACGGAACGGTTCCGTATTTCACTGCAATAATAAATGCTTGGTTCACGAAATTTTGGTTTCTGGATTTGACCATATTAATGACCAAAGGATCATATTTCTGTGTTTATTAGAATCAAGTCTATGATTTGATATTTGATAGAGTAGTCTGACTGAGTGGCGGTAGGTAGCAGAAGGCTCGTAAGCATTCAAACAGCACTTTCCCGCATTTGCCAACGTTTATGACTTCAAGCCTATCAACTCCTGAGATTAGGCTGGCAATACTAAAGTGCCTATAAGAACATCCAATAGTCAAAGGTATATGAAATAGAAATGGTATAGAGAGAAATAGTCATATTATTCCTATAATAACTACAACCTAAAACTTCTTAACTGGGAATATTGAAGACTCATGTTAAAAGGAACCACCAGCTTTCATATATTCTGAGCAAGGAACTTCAACATTAGCTTTTTTTACACGGCACATATTGCACTTTTACTTTCTTATTCAAAACGGTTTTGCATTATTTAAACCAAATTGAACAGGTTTCATTATTTATTTGAGACTAAATTGATTTTATATATGTATTATATTAAGTTACAATAAAAGTGTTCATTGTGCATTCAGTATTGTTGTAATTGTCATTATTACAAATATAAATATATATATATAAAAAATAAAATAATACAAAAATATATATATATATATTTTTTTTTAATCGCCCGAGTAATCGGGATCTGTGTGGAAAAATCATAATCGGTCGACCTCTAATCTTCACATGTCATATTTATATATTCTCAATATATTAAGAGCTGCCAAAATAAAGCGATGACACATACATGTGTGTGTGAGAGAGTGAGTGAGTGTGTGTGTGAGCGAGAGAGTGTGTGTGTGTGAGCGAGAGAGTGTGTGTGTGAGCGAGAGAGTGTGTGTGTGAGCGAGAGAGTGTGTGTGTGTGAGCGAGAGAGTGTGTGTGTGTGAGCGAGAGAGTGTGTGTGTGTGAGCGAGAGAGTGTGTGTGTGTGAGCGAGAGAGTGTGTGTGTGAGCGAGAGAGTGTGTGTGTGAGCGAGAGTGTGTGTGTGAGTGAGTGAGTGTGTGTGTGAGCGAGAGAGTGTGTGTGTGAGCGAGAGAGTGTGTGTGTGAGCGAGAGAGTGTGTGTGTGAGCGAGAGAGTGTGTGTGTGAGCGAGAGAGTGTGTGTGTGTGAGCGAGAGAGTGTGTGTGTGTGAGCGAGAGAGTGTGTGTGTGTGAGCGAGAGAGTGTGTGTGTGTGAGCGAGAGAGTGTGTGTGTGTGAGCGAGAGAGTGTGTGTGTGTGAGCGAGAGAGTGTGTGTGTGTGAGCGAGAGAGTGTGTGTGTGTGAGCGAGAGAGTGTGTGTGTGTGAGCGAGAGAGTGTGTGTGTGTGAGCGAGAGAGTGTGTGTGTGTGAGCGAGAGTGTGTGTGTGAGCGAGAGTGTGTGTGAGAGCGAGAGAGTGTGTGTGAGAGCGAGAGAGTGTGTGAGAGAGCGAGAGAGTGTGTGAGTGAGAGAGTGTGTGAGTGAGAGAGTGTGTGAGTGAGAGAGTGTGTGAATGAGAGAGTGTGTGAGTGAGAGAGTGTGTGAGTGAGAGAGTGTGTGAGTGAGTGTGTGTGTGTGAGTGAGAGAGTGTGTGTGAGAGAGTGTGTGTGAGTAAGAGAGTGTGTGTGTGTGAGTGAGAGAGTGTGTGTGTGTGTGTGAGTGAGAGAGTGTGTGTGTGAGTGAGAGAGTGTGTGTGTGAGTGAGAGAGTGTGTGTGTGAGTGAGAGAGTGTGTGAGTGAGAGAGTGTGTGTGTGAGTGAGAGAGTGTGTGAGTGAGAGAGTGTGTGAGTGAGAGAGTGTGTGTGTGAGTGAGAGAGTGTGTGTGTGAGAGAGAGTGTGTGTGTGAGTGAGAGAGTGTGTGTGTGAGTGAGAGCGTGTGTGTGAGTGAGAGTGTGTGTGTGAGTGAGAGAGTGTGTGAGTGAGAGAGTGTGTGAGGGAGAGAGTGTGTATGTGAGTGAGAGAGTGTGTATGTGAGTGAGAGTGTGTGTGTGTGTGTGTGTGTGTGTGTGTGTGTGTGTGTGTGTGTGTGTGTGTGTGTGTGTGTGTGTGTGTGTGTGTGTGTGTGTGTGTGTGTGTGTGTGTGTGTGTGTGTGTGTGTGAGTGTGTGAGAGAGTGAGAGAGTGTGTGAGTGAGAGAGTGTGTGTGTGTGAGAGAGAATTGGAAAGAAGAAGGGAACCATGATAAATAAGATGCTCTCTTTCCTCGGGGCAGCGCAGCACTGTTCACTATGTGTGTTACACTGTTGTTCCCCAGAGACAGAGCTGCCAGCGTGGGCCCAGAAAACACAACCTAATGAAGCCATTAAAGAACTATTAGCCTGGCACTCTAATCAGTCATGGCACACACACACACACACACACACACACACACACACACACACACACACACACACACACACACACACACACACACACACACACACACACACACACACACACACACACACACACACACACACACACACACGACTTAGTAAATAGCATCAGTGTGTCACCCCCCTTCAGAGATAAGAGTCTTACTGTTAGGGGTTCTAGGTTGACCGTTCCAGGTTGACCGGCTCAAAGGTCAATCAAGAGGGGTTAAGACAGCCCTGGACACACACAACCCCCAACTTAAAAACGCAAAAAAACACACACACCTGCTGATTTTGTCAAATATATATTTTTTTAAACAACACACCACACTGTGCGCCACTACCCAGGTGTAGTAACATACTCCCCACCACTAGATGGCAGTCGTTGATTTCCCTAGCAGCCTTGACTGGGATGAATGTTGCTATAAACCAGCTGCTCGGAACGCTGAGGAGGAGAACTCACTTACAGGGGGCCTAGAAGATAATGTGCTAGGAGATTGTTTTAGCGCTTAGCCTCATTGAAGCGTATAGGGGGATGTACAATCTGTGTGAGCATATGTGTGTGGTGGATGTGTAGGAGGGCGTGGACCGAGGGAGGGAAGCCATCATGGGGTGTGGCGGGTTGCGCACCATTGCTTCTTGATAAAAATAAAAAAACATCTCGAAATGTATTAGAACTATCACTTTTTGTCATGTCAGCGCGTGGTGCTTTGAATATCTACTTCGGGAAGGCATTTCTTGGGAAACAGTATTCACTCAGAAGAGACAGGCGAACAAACGAGAGAGAGATGTCTACTGTTCATTTTTATTGTTTATTTCACTGTCGTTTATCATCTAGTTCACTTGCTCTGGCAATGTTAACATATGTTTCCCATGCCAATAAAGCCCTTAAATAGATGTATTTATTTCTATAATAAAAAAAATTGAGAGAGAGGAGAAACTGTTTCCCATGCCAATAAAGCCCCTTAAATTGAAATTGAGAGAGAGCCGGAGAGACAGACATACAGAGACAGACATACAGAGAGAGACATACAGAGAGAGAAACATACAGAGAGAGACATACAGAGAGAGAGAGAGAGAGAGGAATAGTACTCACACTCCTTGGACATGCCCACTTCCAAACACTTCTGCAGGCGGCAGTACTGGCAGCGGTTGCGGGTGACCTTGTTGATGATGCAGCCCTTCTCGCGATGACAGGTGTACACCATGTTCTTCTGGATACTGCGCCGGAAGAAACCCTGAGAGAGCGAGAGGGGTCGGCTGTGACATTTGCTTTAATTGCGCATTTTAAAAAAAATGTCATTGTAAAAAAAAAATAATAATAATTTAAAAAAGGTGAATGGGAGAAAGATTGCTGTTATGTTCTTGTTTGGCAATATACAAATATGAATGGCATGCTTTGATGTCAATGTAGCATCGTGGAAGTGAAAAAGAGAGAACTAGAGAGAGAAAGAATAGGAAGACGAGAGAGGGGGTTGGGCTGATAAAAGGTCATTTTTGATAGCAGTGGTATCATCAAGATAGTAAAACTAGAACAGGCCATATATCCTATTTGTTTTCAGAACTTTTATTTCCATGACTGATCACTTGTTCTCTCATCTCTCTGCAGCAGACATACGATGAGCAATATGTTCGGAACATAAAAAAAAAATAAAATAAAAAAATCACAGTATCGAATCACAACAGACATAGAATTGCTGGCAATTCCCAGCCCTAATATGATTCATGCCGTCTTCAGAATCACAATCGCACAACCCCCAATGAATCAATAAAACACATCGACGTCTTAACAGTGCCCACACGGTGCTCAACATCCCTTTCTGTCAGAGAGAGCAGAGACCAGCCACGTGTTTCTCCACAGTGACACCACCAACACCACACGTGCTACGCTCTACTCTGAATCATGCCCGATCACACTCTGCTATTTGGGCATTTTAAAACGAGGCAGTTAACATATTTTAAAGACACGACTTTTACAACCCACTAAGCTGGGGGATATGTGCTGGCTTTGGCAGCGTGTGGACACGTTTGATGCCAATAGAGCAATTTGATGGGGAAAACAGTGTGTGGGAAAGACTACGTTTATTAGGCATTAACAGTCGACATTTGAGACATTTAACAGATGAGTTTTATTCAGAGCGACTGTACATACATTTTCTTGCCTTCTTTTTGTTGTACTGGTTCCCTGTGGGAATCGAACCCACAACCCTGGCTTTGCAACCTCCGTGCTCTACCAACGGGGCCACATGGGGACTATTATCTGTGTGTGTGTGTGTGTGTGTGTGTGTGTGTGTGTGTGTGTGTGTGTGTGTGTGTGTGTGTGTGTGTGTGTGTGTGTGTGTGTGTGTGTGTGTGTGTGTGTGTGTGTGTGTGTGTGTGTGTGTGTGTGTGTGTGTGTGTGCACATGTGTATGTGAGTGTCAGTTTGTCTGTTCATCTATGCGGCTATGTGAGCCTAGCTTGGCCAGGGGCTAGGTTAGTTGTGCCACACCGGGTGGGCATTAACTCACTAGTCTTAAGCACCAATGAGCTCCCATTGGTTAATCCCTTAAGGGGCTTATGGGCAGGCAGGGCCTGGTGGCATTTGGGGGGGGGCATCATACATCATACTAACTCCCATTCCTCCCCAGATAGTGCCCTCCTCGTGTGTGCCCTCCTCGTCCGCAAGACGCAAGAGACAGGCAAGTAGTGTGGGAAGCTTTCTGCCTATTGTGTTGAAGTGTGGTGTGTGTGTGTGTGTGGCAGATGCCTTGCAAATACAACGCATGTTTGTTAAATACAATGTGCACGTTTCACTGTCATCGTGTGAATATCTAGATCAAGGTCACTGATCAGAACATTGCCCATGAACAGTGCAGGTGTAATAGTGCTTGTGTGTTGGAGTAACTCATACAGATCCATTCATACTGGAGAAGACTAACAGAGGTGGAGAGCCTTTGTTGCTGACCTATGAACCAGTCATCGTGACGGGATGAGTGAGTGATGGCATACAGAGAGCGGTAGAGGACAGAGACGCACTAAGTATGAAACCAAACATGAGGAACACCTTCCGAATATTGAGTTACACTCCGCTTTGCCCTCAGAACAGCCTCAATTCGTTGGGACCTGGACTCTACAAGGTGTCAAAAGCATTCCACAGGGATGCTGGCCCATGTTGACCCCAATGCTTCCCACAGTTGTGTGAAGTTAGCTGGATGTCCTTTGGGTGGTGGACCATTCTTGATACACACGGGAAACTGTTGAGCGTGAAATACCCAGCAGCGTTGCAGTTCTTGACACACACCGGTGCACCTGACACCTACTACCATACCCTGGTCAAAGGCACTTCAATCTTTTGTCTTTGTCTGAATGGCACACACACACAATCCATGTCTCAATTGTCTCAAGGCTTAAAAATCATTCTTGAACCCATCTCCTCCCCTTCATCTAAACTGATTGAAGTGGATTTAACAAGGGACACCAATAAGGGATCATAGTTTTCACCTGGACTCACCTGGTCAGTCTGTGTTATGGAAAGAGCAGGTGCTCCTAATGTGTTCTACACTCAGTGCATGCGCCGATATGTGAAACAGAACAACGGATTTGACAGGAAGACAAGATGAATATTTGGAGGAGAAAAAAAACACACTAAAGAAAAAAACAGGTAAAGAACAAAAGCACAGCTAAAAAAAGGACGGTCAGATAGAGGAGAGAAGATGAGTAGACAGGCAAGCAAACAAACCCAACATACCGAGCGTAAACACAGGGCAAATACAAACAGATAGAAAGGGGATGAATAAACGATAAAAGAGACGGAGAGCAAACATGAACAGATGTACGGCCAGATGCAACAGAATAATGACTGGAGGAGAAGCAGAACGATGCCCTGCAGCAACGACGAGTAATGCTTGTGGCGACAATTAGCGTGTCCCTCTGGTGTTACACCTTTCCCAGGAATATCACTAATCCGCTCCATCGCACACACACTATTGTGGGGGAGATTAAGTGGCGACAGACCCTAATGCCAGCAGACCAGAGCTGGTGTGTGTGTGTGTTGTGGCAGAGTGCACAGGCCAGGCCAACCACTCCTCTGCTTTGAGCCCTGTGTGAAGGTCAGGTGACCCGTTAAGCCTCCCCCAAGTCTGTCGCCCCTAATCAGGATCAGCGGAGCCAACATAGATGACTTGAAACCTACCATACATTAGCAAACATAGCACATCCGACGCCGTCCATTTTGTGCCAAACGGCCCTGGTTTCCTCAACTTATGGGGTTTGTAAAGGTAGAGAAATGTAACTCAATGCAGCCGGTGAGGGAGTCCGTGTGGACATGATGGGGCGTGAATCTAGCCCCGCTAAGCTGCGGTCGCATAGTGAACATACTGTATGTAAGCCTACCCTCCCAGGCAGAAGGTAGACCGTCATGTTACGACGGGGGCACTGCCACATGTGGTGGGTGATGCCCTCTCCACATGCCAGAGGAGATCCCTGTGCCCAGTTTGGCAGTGGCACTGCTTGGCATGGCAGTGGCACAACCATGAAAAATATTAAGCCCTTTTACTGGGTAAGTCTCTGTGCTATCAAATTTATAGACTCCCACGGATTCAAACAGCAAATTCTTCATAACATCAGGCATTAGTATTAGGTCAACTTGGAATCCATGGAAAACAAGCAGTAAGCACTAACTAAAATAGTGAAGTCCATTGTTGTTCTAGTGGTGTGTGTTTGATGCTTCATGGGATTATGCTGCCCTACACAGGCCAATCAGCATCCAACACAGGCCAATCAGCATCCAACACAGGCCAATCAGCATCCAACACAGGCCAATCAGCATCCAACACAAGTAGAGAGAGACCCTACTCCTCGAGACACAGAGATCTAGGAACTGATCTAGAAAGACTAGCCTACACTCCCTAGAAAGAGAGTGTGTGAGAGATAACCTCTCAGTCCCTTAAATATGCATTACAATATCGCAGCCGGCATGAAATAATCATGGCGGAAAGAGGTGAGCTAGGTGATTTCACACCGCTGTGAACACCATGGTCGTGTAACTCCCCTACCACTCTTCATGCAGTCCAGGGATGTGGTTTTATTATGGCGTCGAAGTGTACATCCCAAAAGGCACCTCAAATAGGGTGTGACTTGGGATGCAGCCACAGGTTAGGAACTCTTTCTCTCTGATTCTGCTATGGGCTGGGATGAGGGCTCTAACTGCTATGTGGGTAGTTGATGCCTTATTGATGCTCCTGTGCTCTCTCTTCCTAGAGAGGTCCTGGGTTTGAGGTCAGATAGGAAGGATACCTCAGGCAAGAAGGTCTCTGATGGCTCAATTCCCTTAAGAGGAACCAGACCGCGACTGGCCGTGGCAGAACCAGCAGAACCAACCAACCTAGTTCGTTCTTAGGTTGTTTTCCATTTGCAGTGGAACTGGAAACGGGACTGGGT
Organism: Oncorhynchus gorbuscha; assembly: GCF_021184085.1. Taxonomy (NCBI): domain Eukaryota; kingdom Metazoa; phylum Chordata; class Actinopteri; order Salmoniformes; family Salmonidae; genus Oncorhynchus; species Oncorhynchus gorbuscha. The sequence goes on from NC_060188.1 coordinate 29,869,848, forward strand.
TTCATTGGCGGGGGAAACAAATGTCTAGTGGCGACCGATGACGCCATTCGACAGTGACTATTGTTGTGATGCGTACTGGAGGCATTAGCATGGCTGTTTTGTGCCATCCTTTTTACTTTCTGTTTGCGGGCAGCAACGGAGAGTGAACAGAATACAGGAGACAGCTGAAACGAGCCCGAGAAATGCACAACGCATCATCCTGCGAAGAGAGGATCGTTTCAGCCGGTTGAAAGACCAGCTTATGCGTCGGAAGGCTCTTCCCAGGTGCTCAAAATCTTTGAGGTATTCGTTAGCGTAGCTGTACCGTTCGTAGTCAGATTTTCCTTCCTCTGTTGAGAGGTGTACTACGCGCACACAAATGCACATGCACCTACTAAATAGTTTGTCCAAAACAGTCCGTTTCCTCTCGCTTGCCATTTTGACAGCTACAGCTGTTAGTGGCCTGAAATCCCCTGGACTGAAACTCAGTAATTACAAGGCGTGAAGAATGTTCTGGCAGCAGAGGGCTGGTGCCGTGGTGGAAGGCCGGCCTAGCGCACTGGAACTACAACCAAAGGTAAACAACTACAGGAGCTTGACCTTACAGCTCTGGAACTAAAACAATACACTGTGGCTAAACTACAGGAGCTCGGGCTGACAATACTGGAACTACAGCAATATAAAAAGGTGGGGGTGGTTAGTATGTAGTATGCTTATTGGTCATAGTATGGATATAGTTATTATGCCAAAAGTTCCCGGATGTCGTACTACATTCGTCAAAATACAAAGTAAACAAGCAGTGGACACCATTTCTGTGCTTTTAGGGCCCATAATGCAACTCTTCACAAAACGGGCGTGGCTTCACAACGTCTTTCAGATTGGAAGAAATGGTGGGAAATATGCTGCCGAAGTCCGACGAGAGCGGATACAAATTCATTGATTTAACTAAGCAATGCCTTTTCAAATAAGTTATGCTACACGTTATGTTGACTGACAATTTGCTAGTTACGCTCTCCTGAATTACAGCAGTACGTACTGGTATGTTAGCTAGTTACCTAACGTCAGCTGGCTACTAATACATCGAACGAGCTAGTATATTAACTCTATGCGATCTAACTACCCAACGTTTATTGACTTGATTATTCACAGCATTCTTAGCTAAGTGGTATAGTCGTTGTGCGTTCTTAACGGACATTGTTAATTCTGGCTATCTACTCCGATTTCAGAGCGCTCTCGTCCGAGTGTGCCAGAGCGCAGAATAATTTAGGAATTTACGAACACTCAACACCTGTTGAATATGGCCGGTGTCAGTAAACATCAGCCAAAAAAAAGTGTGATTTAAATTGTTGCCATCAGCACAGTTACAGTCACCAACACTCTGGATAACATGTAAAACACCCTAACCAGCTCTGCTAGGGAGAGTAAAATGGTCAGACTGAGTGTTCTCTCATTTATGTCTGGATGTAACTAGCAAGCTAGCTAACTTTAGCCAGTTAGCTTGGGTGCTTGACTGCCGGTGTGAGGTCAGAACGCTAGGATCGACCCTACTCCAAGAGCAAAACACTCTGATTTTACGACCGGACAGTCCGACAACGCTCTGAGTTTACAAACGGAGGAGAAGGTGGAAGGTCTAGGTTCGGTGAGGGTTAAAAGTGCACATACAGATGTCGGGAACACAAACTACACTGCCCATTACACACACCTGAAAAACACACACACAGGTTTCAGCCAGGCAGAATGAATGCCCTGTGGAACCCATGGGTTAAGGGTCTATAAATAAGGAGTGGATGACCCGAAGAGAGAGAGATAGGAATAGAGAGCAAGAGAGAGAGAGCGAGTGATAGAGCAACAGAATGAAGAGAAACATGGGAGAAGTGTGCAGGTAGATACACAGCAAAAGAAAGATGAAAATAGAGAGATCGTCAGAGAGATGGAAACAGAGATAAAAAAAAGAGATGCAAGAAGAGAGGAGGCTGAGACAGAGGTGTGAGAGCGAGAACCTCCTGACAGGACTCTGTGGACCTATATCTGATATGGGATCCTTGATCTCTTCCTGGCCACCAGCCGACCTCCGGGAGCCTGAGATTGACCTGGCGCGACCTGGGACAGCGGGATCTACTCACGGTACGGTGACCTTCTACCGTGAGGGGGGTCATCACCCATGCACCACTTCACTCCACACAGTGTCCTGCCTTCCCCATCCTGTAAGCCTATTTAGCTGCACAACTAATCCTAGCCCCTGGTAACAGCCTGGAAGGGTGTGTGTGTATATATGTGTGTGTGTGTGTGTGTGTGTGTGTGTGTGTGTGTGTGTGTGTGTGTGTGTGTGTGTGTGTGTGTGTGTGTGTGTGTGTGTGTGTGTGTGTGTGTGTGTTACTGTGTGTATGCACAGTGTGTGTGCCGTGTGTGTGTGGTGTGTGTGTGTGTAATCTATGGCAAACAGATTACTCGGCCTAGGCAAATGGCCCAAAATACTCAAGTGTATATGCACAGGGGTCACATTATGCCGTGTGTATGTAACACGGCTAAATCCTCGGCCCTAATCTATGGCAAATGGCCCAGCAACACAAGGAAAATACTCAAGGGCCAGTCAGCCCTTCCCCCTGATGAGGGGCCAAAATCTCAGTCTCTCTCACACAGTATCTATCGGACTGACTATTGGTATGTGTGAGAGCATAATACCACTGAAGCCATGTTTGGTGTCTGTACTGAAAATTTCTTTCCTGAAGTGAACTCTGATGCCCTCTATATGGATGTATGATCTCTGTGGTTATATGTGGTTGTTCAGAGTGAACTCTGATGCCCTCTATATGTATGTATGATCTCTGTGGTTATATGTGGTTGTTCAGAGTGAACTCTGATTCCCTCTATATGGATGTATGATCTCTGTGGTTATATGTGGTTGTTCAGAGTGAACTCTGATTCCCTCTATATGGATGTATGATCTCTGTGGTTATATGTAGTTGTTCAGAGTGAACTCTGATGCCCTCTATATGGATGTATGCTCTCTGTGGTTATATGTGGTTGTTCAGAGTTGTTCAGAGTGAACTCTGATGCCCTCTATATGGATGTATGATCTCTGTGGTTATATGTAGTTGTTCAGAGTGAACTCTGATTCCCTCTATATGGATGTATGATCTCTGTGGTTATATGTGGTTGTTCAGAGTGAACTCTGATGCCCTCTATATGGATGTATGATCTCTGTGGTTATATGTGGTTGTTCAGAGTGAACTCTGATGCCCTCTATATGGATGTATGATCTCTGTGGTTATATGTGGTTGTTCAGAGTGAACTCTGATGCCCTCTATATGGATGTATGATCTCTGTGGTTATATGTGGTTGTTCAGAGTGAACTCTGATGACACCGTATGCAAGGATTTCCTTTGTGCCGTCTCAGGAATGCGGTCCGGTCTCTGGTATAAATGGAATGAAGGTCTCTAATCCTGCCCATGGGAAAAGGTTTTCTGAAAACGCTTCTCTTTTAGGTTAGTACCATAGGCCTGTGGCCTAGAGGGTTTGTTTTGTTCATGCATGTTGGATGCATTTGCAGTTTGTTTTGGCTGCGTTTCACATTAATTTTGTGTCCAAAAGAAACTAATGGTAAATAAGTGTCATTTTGGAGTGGCCTTTATACATGCTAACCTCCCCTGTTAATGGCATGTCCTGGGGGTATGATCTTTGACCGTCTGTAACTTTCGCACTCATCATTATTCACGATTCATTTTCCGTAATCACGGTAGCATCCACATTCATGTAGAAGTGTTTAGAAACAATCTATTCTTATTTATAGTATAAGTGACTCCAGAATGACACAAAGCAGTATTTACCATTCATTTCTATTGGGCACAAAATAATATGAAACACAACTTGAATGAACTGCAAATGCATCCAACAAGTTTGTAGAGTCACAACGTTGATGTAGTCGTTGCATGTTAGGAATATGGGACCAGATCAGAGGTTAACCGATTATGATTTTTCAACGCCGATACTGATTAATCAGACAATTTCTTTTAAATGTATGTGCAATAATGACAATTACAGCAATACTGAATGAACACTTATTTTAACTTAATATAATACATAAATAAAATCAATTTAGCCTCAAATAAATAATGAAACATGTTCAATTTGGTTTAAATAACGCAAAAAAACAAAGGTGTTGGAGAAGAAAGTAAAAGTGCAATATGTGCCATGTAAGAAAGCTAACATTTAAGTTCCTTGCTCAGAACATGAGAACATAGGAAAGCTGGTGGTACCTCAACATGAGTCTTCAATATTTCCAGGTAAGAAGATTTAGGTTGTAGTTATTATAGGAATTATAGGGCTATTTCTCTCTATACCATTTGTATTTCATATACATATGACTATTGGATGTTCTTTATATGCACTTTAGTATTGCCAGTGTAACTGTATAGCTTCCGTCCCTCTCCTCGCTCCTACCTGGGCTCGAACGAGGAACATATCGACAACAGCCACCCTCGAAGCAGCGTTACCCATGCAGAGCAAGGGGGAACAACTACTCCAAGTCTCAGAGTGAGAGACATTTGAAAATCTATTTGCGGGCACCTCGCTAACTAGCTAGCCATTTTACATCGGTTACACCAGCATAATCTCGGGAGTTGATAGGCTTGAAGTCATAAACAGCAGAGCTGCTGGCAAAATGCAGGAAAGTGCTGTTTGAATGAATGCTTACAAGCCTGACCATCGCTCAGTCAGACTGCTCTATCAAATCAGACTTAATTATAACATAACAACACACAGAAATACGAGCCGTGGGTCATTAATATGGTCGAATCCGGAAACAATCATCTCGAAAACGAAACATTTATTATTTCAGTGAAATACGGAACCATTCCGTATTTTATCTAATGGGTGGCATCCCTAAGTCTAAATACTGCTGTTACATTTGCACAACCTTCAATGTTATGTCATAATTACGTAAAATTCTGGCAAATTAGTTCGCAACAAGCCAGGCGGCCCAAACTGTTGCATATACCCTGACTCTGCGTGCAATGAATGCAAGAGAAGTGACACAATTTCAACTGGTTAATATTGCCTGCTAACCTGGATTTCTTTTAGCTAAATATGCAGGTTTAAAAATATATACTTCTGTGTATTGATTTTAAGAAAGGCATTGATGTTTATGGTTAGGTACAGTCGTGCAATGATTGTGGTTTTTTTCACAAATGCGCTTTTGTTAAATCATCCCCCGTTTGGCGAAGTTGGCTGTCTTTGTTAGGAAGAAATAGTCTTCACACAGTTCACAACGAGCCAGGCGGCTCAAACTGCTGAATATACCCCGACTCTGTTGCAAGAGAAGTGACAAGGAAATTCATGTTAGCAGGCAATATTAACTAAATATACAAGTTTAAAAATATATACTCGTGTATTGATTTTAAGAAAGCCATTGATGTTTCTGGTTAGGTACCTTTTTCGTGAATGCGCACCGCATCGATTATATGCAACGCAGGACAACTAGTAATATCATCAACCATGTGTAGCTAACTAGTGATTATGATTGATTGATAGTTTTTTTTACAAGATAAGTTTAATGCTAGCTAGCAACTTACCTTGGCTTCTTTCTGCATTCGCGTAACAGGCAAGTTCCTCGTGGAGTGCAATGAGAGGCAGGTGGTTAGAGCGTTGGACTAGTTAACCGTATTAACTATAAGGTTGCAAGACTGAATCCCCAAACTGCCATGGTAAAAATCTGTCGTTCTGCCCCTGAACAAGGCACCTCTCTGGGATAAATTACTATAACTACTATAACTTTCATTAAATCACGCATGCAAGATAGCAAATTAAAGCTACACTTGTTGTGAATCCAGTCAACTTGTCAGATTTCAAAAAGGCTTTGCGGCGAAAGCAAACGATGCTATTATCTAAGGGTAGCACCTCCGTAAACAAAGAGAGAAACCATATTTCAACCCTGCAGGCGCGACACAAAACGCATAAATAAAAATATAATTCATGCCTTACCTTTGATGGGCTTCTTTTGTTAGTACTCGAATATGTCCCATAAACATCACAAATGGTCCTTTTGTTCGATTAATTCCGTCGATATATGTCCAAAATGTCCATTTATTTTGAGCGTTTGATCCACAAAAACACCAGTTCCAACTTGCGCAACGTGACTACAAAATATCTCAAAAGTTACCTGTAAACTTTCCCAAAACATTTCAAACTACTTTTTTAATACAACTTTAAAAAATACCTAAAGTAAATAATGGATAAAATTGAAGACGGGATGATCTGTGTTCAATACAGGAAGAAAACAAACTGATAACAAACTAACAGTACACTTCAAGTGACCCTTGTTCAAGATGGCCATACTTCTTCATAACACAAAGGAATAACCTCAACCAATTTCTAAAGTATGTTGACATACAGTGGAAGTGATAGGAACTGCAAGAAGGTCCCTTAGAAATCTGGATTCCCAATGAAAAACCATTGAAAAGAGAGTGACCTCAACAACAACAAAATATCTGAATGGTTTGTCCTCGGGGTTTCGCCTGCAAAATAAGTTCTGTTATACTCACAGACATGATTCAAACAGTTTTAGAAACTTCAGAGTGTTTTCTATCCAAATCTACTAATACATGCATATCTTATCTTCTGGGGATGAGTAGCAGGCAGTTGAATCTGGGCATGCATTTAATCCGGACGTGAAAATACTTCCCCCTGTCACCAAGAAGTTAACACACCATTCCTAGGCCATCATTGAAAATAAGAATATGTTCTAAACTGACTTGCCTAGTTAAATAAAGGTGTAAAAAAATAATACAAAAATCGTTTCCAAAATGTGTATTTTATTTTTGCCAATTAAATCGGTCGACCTCTAGACCAAATACCCAACTTTTGATGACTTTATTAATAAGAATCTTTGAGTATCAATAATATGGACCCCTACCTTTTTGAGAAGAAAAATGATTACTTGTTAAACAAAATCTGTTGTGTTCATATAAAATAATATAATTCACATACTACCTAGCCTGGTTCACCAACTACTTCTCAGATAGAGTTCAGGGTGTCAAATCGGAGAGCCTGTTGTCCGGCTCTATGGGGGTGCCATAGGGATCAATTGTCGGGCCGACTCTTTTCTCTGTATGTATCAATGATGTCGATCTTGCTGCTGGTAATTCTTTGCAACCTCTACGCAGACAACACCAGTCTGTATACTTCTGGCCCTTCTTTGGACACTGTGCTAACAAACCTCCAGACATGCTTCAATGCCATACAACACTCATTCCGTGGCTTGCAACTGCTCTTAGATGCTAGTAAAACTAAAAATTCATGCTCTTGAACTGCCCGCACCCGCCCGCACCCGCCCGCCCAACTAGCATCAATACTCTGGACGGTTCTGACTTAGAATATGTGGACAACTATAAATACCTAGGTGTCTGGTTTGACTGTAAACTCTCCTTCCAGACAGACATTAAGCATCTCCAATCCAAAATTAAATCTAGAATCGGCTTCCTATTTTGCAAGAAAGCCTCCTTCACTCATGCTGTTTAACATACCCTCGTAAAACTATCCTACCGATCCTTGACTTCGACGATGTCATTTACAAAATAGCCTCCAACACTCTACTCAGCAAATTCGATGTAGTCTATCACAGTGCCATCCGTTTTGTCACCAAAGCCCCATATACTACCCACCACTGCGACCTGTATGCTCTCGTTGGCTGGCCCTCACTACATATTTGTCACAAAACCCACTGGCTCTAGGTCATCTATAGGTCTTTGCTAGGTAAAGCCCCGCATTATCTCAGCTCACCGGTCACCATAGCAACACCCACCCGTAGCATGCGCTCCAGAAGGTATATACTCACTAACTTTAAGCATCAGCTGTCAGAGCAGCTTACCGATCACTGTACCTGTACACAGACCATCTGTAAACAGACCACCAAACTACCTCATCCCCACATTGTTATTTTTTTTGTTGTTCTTTTGCACCCCAGTATCTCCACTTGCACATTATCATCTGCATTTCGATCACTCCAGTGTTAATGCTAAATTGTAATTATTTCGCCAATATGGCCCATTTACTGCACACATTGTTTATTTATTTGCACACATTGTATATCGATTTTTTCTATTGTGTTATTGACTGTAGGTTTGTTTATCCCATGTGTAACTCTATTGTTTTTGTCGCACTGCTTGGCTTTATCTTGGCCAGGTCGCAGTTGTAGATCAGAACTTGTTCTAAACGGGCTTACCTGGTTAAATAAAGGTGAAATATATATTTTTTAAATAAACGTAGAATATAGCTCAGCATTTTAATAATTTATTTTATCAAGTCATTATTGCTCATCTTTATCAAAAGGTGTCAATAATTTCAGACCCAACTCTATATATACACTTATATGATCAATATTACCACACTACGTGTGTGTGTGTGTGTGTGTGTGTGTGTGTGTGTGTGTGTGTGTGTGTGTGTGTGTGTGTGTGTGTGTGTGTGTGTGTGTGTGTGTGTGTGTGTGTGTGTGTGTGTGTGTGTGTGTGTGTGTGTGTGTGTGTGTGTGTGCACATGCTCAAGTCTGAATGCCTGTGTACATCAATAGATTATTCTGGATGTGTATGTTGATTATGGAGTGCATGAGTGTGTGTGTGTCTATATTCCTTTGCTGTTTTGACAGCTCTGTTTTTAAGGATGACAACTAGGTTAAAGCCCAAACAACTGCACATTTGCAGACAGCCATTCCCCCCAAAAAAAAAATGTAAAAGCCTCCAGCTAAAAGAAAAGAAAAGTAGACCAGATACACACATCCTCCTTGGGACCCAAAAAAGAAAAAAAACCAGGGGGAAAAAAAGAGAAAAAAACATGCCCATTTAATGAAGATTTCTTCCAGGAGAGATGGAAAAAGGGTTTGCCTGGGTGCAGGAGGGGACTGTATGTGTGTGTGTGTGCTTCATGACAGTGAGCCCTACCTAACCATCAAACACACACACACACACACACACACACACACACACACACACACACACACACACACACACACACACACACACACACACACACACACACACACACACACACACACACACACACACACACACACACACACACACGGTACACCTATGGGAGGGGGGCTGTGTAGTTGCACTAGTTAGGCTAGCACTAACCTGTGCTTCACCGCAGTCCCAGTGGAGGGCCAATATACATTCAGATGCTGGCAACCTTCAATTATCGAGGATACTTTATATAGCATGCTGGAGCTCAATTTGGTAGCCGGAGTGTTTTCAAGGCCATACGTTTCGTAGCCGGAGTAGTCAGTCTACACAGTTACGGTGTAGAACTCTGGTACTGGTTTTACTCTCTCCGCAGCACTTGACTGATATTAAAGTCATTCACTGGCCTGAGAGTTCAGGCTTCCCATGTCCTTGGGGGACAAAGCGAGAGAGAGGGCGATAGAGGCGAGGGAAGAGTAAGAACGAGCGAGCAAAAGAGAGAGAAACACAATGTGAGATAGATGGAGAGAAAAAGAGCATGGCCAGTGTCTCACCTTGCAGCCCTCGCAGGCGCTGACTCCATAGTGGTATCCCGAGGACTTGTCCGCACAAACAAAGCAGGGTTTGTAGATTCGCGGGGGAGGGGGTGGCGAGGGGGGACTTGGGACTATCTCCTCCGAGCTGGTGCTCTGGGTCTCTATAGCTGCAGAGAGAGAGAGAGAGAGAGAGAGAGAGAGAGAGAGAGAGAGAGAGAGAGAGAGAGAGAGAGAGAGAGAGAGAGGTTAGGTTAGGTTAATCTATAGGTCTGGGTGATCATAAAAAGACACACAACGATGCTATTACTTAGCCTAAATCACCGATTAAGACGTGGTGGAAACAAGTGACAACGACACATTGCAACAAGTTGACCGCATGAAAGATTCAGTGGAACCACAGATGGTCATTGGCTCGCTAACTTGCAACACAGTTCACTTGAATAATTACCACACCTTGATGGAACTGCATGTTGCTCTGAGAGAAAGAGAAAAGAGAGAGAGAGAGAGAGAGAGGAGAGAGATTCAAATAGATCAAAAGAGAATTAGGATGAAAGAGTGAATGGGAATATGAGAGAGAGAGAAGCACATGGTGATAAAGCAGATGATGTTACCGCCTGTGGTCGGCCGCTCCCTAGAAAGCCTCTATAATAGCATCGCCCCGTGTGAGAGGCAACCTGCTGCAGAGAATAGGTCGAGTTGGCCCACGACCTACTTTCTGCTTCATAGAAAGCATGCACGCACACACACACACACACACACACACACACACACACACACACACACACACACACACACACACACACACACACACACACACACACACACACACACACACACACACACACACACTGGGAGTAGTGCCAGCAATAATGAATGGAGTTGTGCTCGTCACCGAGGAGGAGAGAGAGAAAGGCAGGAGAAACACACAAAACTGCTCCATTAAAAGAGCTCTAGAGAACACACAGCCATGTTAGCAACCATGGCTTGCCAGCCAATCAAGAGTCCTCCTAGGAGCCTCCGTGACCAATCAGGGCTCACTCAGGCATTATTGTGGCTCATCGCGGTTCGCTAGGTAGCCATAGCGACCAATCACTATCCACAACGGTACAATTTCCATGATGACAATGAGCAAATGAGCTCCAACAGCAGTGTCTTATTAGAGGCTATTGCCAATGATGAATGATCACAGCAATGAATAAGATCTCAGTCACGAGAGTGCATTCAAACCACATTCAAACGAGTAGTGTATTAGCTGCTAGCCTTTTAACAGCAGAAAGTATACCATGTACAGTGCCTAGTTAAAGTCTACACACCCCTGGCACAGTCTTTACATTTTGTGGCCTTAAAATGTCCTCTGTACTGAACAAAAAATATAAATGAAACAATTTCAACCATTTTACTGAGTTACAGTTCATTTAAGGAAATCAGTCAATTAAAATAAATTAGGCCACAATCTATGGATTTCACATGACTGGGCAGGGGTGCAGTCATGGGTGGGCCTGGGAGTGCATAGGCCCACCCACTTGGGAGCCAGGCCCAGCCAATCAGATGACTTTTCCCCACCAAGGGGCTTTATTACAGACTGAAATACTCCTCAATTTCATCAGCTGTCCAGGTGGCTGGTCTCATACAATCCCACAGGTGAAGAGGTCAGATGTGGGGGTCCTGGGTGGGCGTGGTTACGCGTGATCTGCGGTTGTGAGGCAAGTTGGACATACTGCTAAATTCTCTAAAATGACTTATGTAGAGAAGTTAACATTACATTATTTGGCAACAGCTCTGGTGGACATTCCTGCAATCAGCATGCCAATTGCACTCTCTCTCAAAACTTGAGACGTGTGGTGTTGTGTGACAAAACTGCACAAGGTGCACCTGTGTAAATGGTCATGCTGTTTAATCAGCTTCTTGATATGTCACACCTGTCAGGTGGATGGATTATTTTGGCAAAGGAGAAATGCTCACTAACAGGGATATAAACACATTTGTGCACAACATTTGAGAGAAATAAGCTTTTGTGCGTATGGAAATATTCCGGGATCTTTTATTTCAGCTCATGAAACTTGGGAACACCACTTTACATGTTGCGTTTATATATTCTTTCTTTATAGAAAGGGATTAAATTACATTTGTTCCCATACAGAGCTACATAACTTACTCCAATTTTCAAAGTGAAAGAAAGTTAGAGATCTTTTTTTTCTCCAGAAAATGAACTAAAAAACATAGATGCCTGGATTGCGTACATCTTCACACCCCAGAGTTAATACTTGATGGAAGCATGTTCTTCTTACTCTGTGAATCATTTTGAATAATATTCTATCAACTTTGCACAACTCCTAGGGCAACACATGCCCATTGTTTTTGTCAAAGTTGCTCAAGCTCAGTAAATCTGGTTGGGAATCATTGATGGACAGTATCAAGCAAATTTAAGTCGGGACTGAGACTAGGCCAACTATTGGAAAGCCAGTCTGGTGTTTCTTTAGCATTCAAATGTGTGTAATTGTCTCGCTGAAAAATAAAACTATATCCCAGGGTTAGGTTTTCAGAACACTTGAGGTGGGTTTTCCTTAAATTCTTTACCTGGGCTTTGCTCATTTCATATTTATTTTGATCCCGACAAACTTCCCAGTCCCTTCCGATGACAAGCATAAGCACAACATGATGCTGCCACCACAATACTTGAAAATACATAGGGTTTCACTCTGTGTTGTGTTGTATAGGATTTGACCCAAACCTTTAGTTTCGGCCAAAAGGTTTATGTATTTGCCGTGTTGCCGTTCAGTATTACTTAACGGCCTCGTTGGAAACAGAATGGATGATTTGGATTTATTTATTTTTTTAAACACTGGCTTCCTTCTTTTCACTTTGTCATACGGGTCAATATTGTGGGGTGAATACAATGTTGTCGATACCTTTCCATTTTCAATTACTGTTGTGGCAGCATCACGTTATGGGTATGCTTGTCGCCGGCAGGGACTGGGGAGTTTGTTAGGATTAAAAAAAATATGAAAGGAGCAGAGCCCAAGTAAAATGTTAAGAGGAAAACCTTCCTCAGTCCTTTGAAGAGCCAACACTGGGATATAATTGACATTGTCAGAGGGACAATTACACACATTTTAAGACGAAAACACGCCAGAATGGCTTCCCATGAAAAATGTAGTGTTCCTGAGCGGTCCCGTCTCAGTGCTGACTTAAATCTGCTTGAAAATCTGAGACAAGATTTGAATATTGCTGTTCATCAATGACTCCCAACCAAACTTACTGAGCTTGATCAATGGATATATGTTACCCTAAAAGTTGTGCAAGGTTGATAGAATCTTCTTTTTTTCAAAAATGATTCCCAGCTGCAATGGGTGCCAAAAGTGCTTCCATCACATATTAACTCTGGGGTGTGATATGACATGCACAATCAATACATCATCATTTTGTATTTTATTTTGTCATTTCGAAAATATTTACATAATTTTTCTATCCCTTTGAAAATGTGGAGTAGGTCGCGTAGATCATTTGGAAAATCTAAATGAATCCCTTTTGTTGATGACATTTTAAGGCAGCAAAATGTGAAGACTGTAAGGCGTGTAGACTTTCACGAGTGACTGTATGCGTTATGAAAAGGGAAACATGTCTGATGCCGTGGGATGAGAAACAGTAATCTTGTGTAATCACAGTCCATCATGTAAGCTCCTCCACTTCTTGGAAGAGGGGCTTACATCATTTGGAATAATATGCGAGGGAGACCCTGAACACGCATGCACGCACACACACACACACGCAGGGTCACATACAGCTTACATACATGTACACACAACACACCTTCAACCTTTCAGAGCTCTCCTAGTGTGTGTGTGTGTGTGTGTGTGTGTGTGTGTGTGTGTGTGTGTGTGTGTGTGTGTGTGTGTGTGTGTGTGTGTGTGTGTGTGTGTGTGTGTGTGTGTGTGTGTGTGTGTGTGTGTGTGTGTGATGCTTAGGGGTCCAACTGAACACTGGAGTGTTAGTAAATGCTCCATTTTTACCCCAGGACACACAGAACCTGCCAGGCAGCATGAGAGGACGAAAGTGGGAAAGGAACACACGCACATTGACCTGACCCAACAACACATATTTATGGCCCTAACCCACCATGTGAAAGTTGATGCATGAATCTGTCCTACAGGTTCTAGTGTATGTGTGTGTGAGAGAGAGACTTCTCGTGTACAATCTTACTCGTTTCCATCATCACCACACTAAACCCCCACACATTCTTCTACCTTTCACTCTCATCTCTTTGACTCCCTCTACGTTTACCTCCCCCTGTATCTCTCCTGTTCTCTCTCCAGATTCTTTCCATTCTCTCTCTACAAGCCAAACACCCTACCCCCGCATTTGCTATTCCCCCTGTCCAGTAGTCTTCCAATCCCCAGCCATGTTCCCCTCTGCCCTTTTCCCTTTGACCCCCAGCCATCTCCGGTCCTCGCCCTTACCGGCTTCCCCCCCAATATTTCCTGACATAACACACATTCCAGTGTCTGCTGCCCCCCCCCTCTTCTTATTTCTGCAAGCTCAGTCCACCTTCCCATCAGTGCTGGGTAGGTTCCAACAATAACACTGGTATAGGGCCTGAGGGTGGAATTCCAAAACACCTTTTACCATCAAACAAAAAAAATGTGTGTGTGTGCATGTGTGGGAATGTGTGTGTATGATGAGAGAGTGAGTCAGTCGGGGAGTGTGCGTGCATGCTTACGGTACATCAATCCTAGCTCTACGAAGTATTCTTTTCGAAACAGACCAGATTTTCGCTGTGTGTGAGAATGAAACGAGAGGGTAAAGTAAAGAAAGGAAGACATTGGCAGAGAGAGGGATAGTGTGGAAGAACACGAGAGAGAGAGAGAGACAAAGAGAGAGAGGGGATGAGGAAAAGCGATAAGAGACTATCCAGGATCACTCCAGTGATCTCTGGGTTTGGAACAGATGAGGAACAGGACCAGCGGTTTAGAAAACATGGCACCACTATATTAGCTTTGGCCATCCGCTGTTTGTCCTACGGACAATTTATTCCAACATAAAAACAGGGGAGAAAACAATGCATTCACTGCCTGTTGTTGTCCCGCCAAGGCCCTTCCCCTAGTGTCCTCGGTCGCTCTGAATAGCTCAATACAAAACATATTTTTAAAAAAATTAAATGATTTTAAATAAACTCGACAAATACACAATGGAAAAGCTCGGACTCTCGGGATGCTGGAATTCAGACGAGCCCAAATGATACCAGATCACCGCGCCACTCTCTGTCATTCAGCACAGATCCTGAATCAGAAGTAATGAGAGCGTCTCCACCATACTAACTGGAGGATGCGTTCAGTTTTTGACCCGAGAACAGTGCTTCAAAGTGTGTGGAGGGGGGGGAAGTGAATCGGTTTTCCTTGCGGGTCAATTACCAATTGATTTTCCTGGAACAACTTTGAGGATTACTGACTCGGATCTACTAGCCTTTTTACAGATGTCTAGATATGTAGACATTCGTCGATCACTATGATGAATGGTACCAGTTCTATATATCCCATTTGAGCCTGAGCCCCATCTACATTTTTTTTAGTCTATGCTTAGCTGCGTCTTTCCAAGTATATCCACTACCAAACCAGCCGGTGTTTCCTGTGTTCAAAATAAGCCAGAGTGTCACTAAAAATACACCAGCCCCAACCGAGACAGAAAGAAGACTAGAGAGAGGAGGATGTGAAGTCCATCTCCTCTCCAGGCACACACACACACAGAGGAAGCAAGTGGGGGTTGAGGCTTTCAGTGCTGTCTTTGTGCCAGCTACGGGAGGTATTTTGGGCAGGTAGGTACACAGACAACAACAAAAAGGCATCAGCAAAAGCGGGTTCAGAAACAAGATGAACGAGAGCTATGGTGAGAGATACGCTGTAGGTGAAAAGGGAGAGTGAGCGAGGGACACACTGATCTTGTGCTGCTATACGGAATCAAACCAACACGTTGAGGTAAAGAAAAAAAAGACACAGGAAGTAAGACATTTCAAACACTTCCATCCTACTCTTTCCCTTTCGCAACACACTCACTCCATTTTCTCACCCCTCTCCATCTCGGATTCTCTCACACTTCTCTCCCTCGCCTTCCCTCTCCCGCCTTCGCACGCAGTCTTCTTGTGGCGCGCCAGCCTCCTGTTCCCTGGAGTCATGTCTGACCTCTTTTCTGCCAAGCTGTCCTTGTATGGAGTCCTGACTCTTGTATGAGTGGCACATTTCAGGGTGAAAGAGGGACATCCTCGACTTCACTTCACTCTACCTGCACGCCTGGCACTATGCCACCCGAACTGGTCCCAGACGCCATGTGTTAAATAAACCATGAGTGATAGTAAACCGGGATTTTATTCGATGAAAGACAAACCGATCAGGTCATGACTAATCAATCCTCCCAGGTAGGCGATGTACACCAGCTACAGTGAGCTAGCTTCGCTAACGACTAGCCTCCGCGGTCCTTCTTGTCATCTCAGCTAAATAGGGACATTTGAGAAGAGGCCAACAAGATGCCAAAAGGCAGTTCACCCTGATCAAGGACATGACTGGGCTATTATGAAGGGCTCAAAAGAGCCAAACTGAAGGGCCCATTCATCCAAACTGACATCTACTTTAATAATCACTTTATTTGTCACATGCGCCGAATACAACAGGTGTAGACGTTACCATGAAATGAGTACTTACAACCCCCCCCAAAAAATAATGTAATAAATAAAGAAGTCTGAGTTGTTGGTTAAATAAGAAAATATGGGCAAAAAATAAATATATAAAAATGGTAAAATAGGGGGTATACAGGGGTCACCCAGTCGAAGTAATTGAGATAATATGTACATGTGGTTAGGGGGTAAAGTGACTATGCATAGATAATAAACAGCGAGTAGCAGAAGCGTAAAAGGGGGGGGTCAATGCAAATAATCAAATGCTACCCGGACTAACTGTTTAGCAGTCGTATCGCTCGAGGGTAGGAGCTGTTAAGGAGCCCTTTGGACCTTAGACTTGGTGCTCCGGTACCACCCTCGTACTACCCTTGTACCACACTCGTACCACCCCCGTACTACCCTCCGTAGCAGTCAGATGCCGAGCAGTTGCCAATTTGAGCGGTGATGCAACCAGATGCTCTCGAGGGTGGGTCTGTAGAACTTGAGGATCTGAGGACCCATACCAAAGCCATGGAAGGCAGACTCAATTAGCCACCAGCATCACACAGGGGGACTTTCTCCTTCCCTCTTTCTTTCCATCCCTCCCATCAGGCAAAATGATGGGTGTCCTCTCTCACTACCCCTCCCCTCCGCTTCTTGCGTATGTCACGCCTTGGTCATTGTATTTTGTGTTTTTGTTATATGTTTGGGTAGGCCAGGGTGTGACATGGGTTTATATGTTGTTTTTCGTATTGGGGTTTGTAGTATTTGGGATCGCGGCTAATTAGGGGTGTTGTATAGGCTTGGCTGCCTGAGGCGATTCTCAATTGGAGTCAGGTGCTTATCGTCGTCTCTGATTGGGAACCGTATTTAGGCAGCTTGACTTTCGCTTTGTATTTTGTGGGTGTTTGTTCCTGTCTCTGTGTAGTGTTCACCAGATAGGCTGTAATAGGTTTCACGTTCCGTTTGTTGTTTTTGCATTTATGAGTTATTTCATGTATCGTTCCGTTTTCCTTCATTAAAGTCATGAGTAACCACTACGCTGCATTTCGGTCCGACTCTCTTCTTACAACAGACGAACACCATTACAGCATATAAAAAAAGGCACCTAAATTTAACTAAGCAAGTCCGTTAAGAACAAATTCTTATTTACAATGACAGCCTACACCTTAGTCAAAACCAGCCACGTGCGCCGCCCTATGGACTCCCAAGCACAGCCGGATGTGATGAAGCCTGGATTTGAACCAGGTACTGCAGTGATGCCTCGTGCACTAAGATGCAGTGTCTTAGACCACTGCGCCACTTTGGGACTTTGGTCTCAATTCCAAACAAGTGTTTCCATGGAGGCATGCTAACTGGGGGAGAAACACAACCAAGAGTTTCTGTAGTTGTTCTTGAATAAAGCATTTTCTATCTCAATCTGGCTTACTCTTCAAGTTTTCTGTTCTTGTTATTAGTTATTATGGGGTCATGGAGCATTCAATTTCGGTTCCATGCAGCACATCACCCACAACCCGTCACCCACAACCCGGGTGATATCAGCACAACACTGAGCTTTAGTTAAAAGGTTCAGTAGGTAGTTACCGGATCCAATTCACATGGAAATATTAGTTATAGATCTCTCATTCTCTTTGAAAGCGAGTCTGATAAGCAGTAGATCCATTCTTTGAGCTCTGTTTCTATGCTTCCCTTTCCTAAGTTAGGCTTTGCATAATTTTGGGTTTTTCACACCGGCTTCAAACAGCTGAATATATGATGTCTTTGGTTATTGAAAATATATTTCACAGCGATTTAGACAGTTACTCAAATCACTATACATTGCTTTTTTTGCCACATAAACCAAAATTGGCGAACAAAATCACATTTTTATCAACCATGTAATGGCGGAGCGATTTCTACGACACATTGGGCATTTAAGAGCTTCCTTAGCTGCTCAAATGGAGAGCTGATCACCTGACCAGACTGACAGCGGTGGGGATCGTATGGTGGAGAGGGCGAGGGGTCGGGGGTAGGCGAGTGGCAGAGGGCTCTCATATTTCCAATAACCCCCCTGGGCCCTGTTGACCTGTCTGTCTGCCTGGCGCGACCTTGTGCTTGCACCATTTGACCCCTAGCTGACAGATGGACCAGTTTGGCTGGCTGAGGGGACCATTAGTGTTCGTGTCGGATCTGAGGGTCTTGTCACAGAGGCACAGACAAAAAACAAAAACAAATCACGTACACATTTAACCACGTCCACACAGGCGGTAACCGATGCTCAATAAACACGCACACAAATCGTCCGTCGCGGAAATACAGCAGAAGAGCGCGCAAACGCCGCAAACGCACTGATAAATCGTGGAGTTAACCCAAAGTTCCATATACTACTGGGCATTATCCACACGCCCATCTGGGGAATTAGATCAGGGGAGGGAGGCTATAGGCCCAGCAGCTCCTCCTGAGAAGGCCTTCGAAGAGGGGGTTTATCAATTAGTAAACACAGTCAAAACCAGTGCTACTGTACACGCCCACCACTTACCCTCTCGCCGGAGAACGGCCTGGATAGGAGAGAGGCCGCTGCTCCCCTCTGAAATATTTAAAAGCTCCAATCATTATAGTGCTATGAGGTAAATGGATGAGGCCAGTGGAAGAGTGTGTCAGGGGAAGGGGGTCGTCTGTGTTATAGAGTAAAAGAGTAGAAGTGGAAAGTGGAGGGGGGGTGGAGCAGAGGAAGATGAGGGATTGTGAGTTTGTCTCTCTCTGTGTGTGTGTGTGTGTGTGTGTGTGTGTGTGTGTGTGTGTGTGTGTGTGTGTGTGTGTGTGTGTGTGTGTGTGTGTGTGTGTGTGTGTGTGTGTGTGTGTGTGTGTGTGTGTGTGTGTGTGTGTGAGAAAGAGAGAGTGAGATAAAGAGGAGAAGAAAAAAATAGGGCCGAGCATGAAAGGGAAGCGGCTGCATACCTCGCAGCAGCAGAGGCAGCGTTGGCGGTAGTCCCCGGGGGAGCAAGAGGATCCTGGTACAGTTACTAAGCCTCCCTCGCTCTCTCTCCTCTCCTCCCGCTCTTCAAATGGCTCACTGTGACTGTATTATAGTCTTCTCTCACAGACATTTGCCTCTCCTCACAGAAAACAACTCCCACCATTGTCATGCAAGTGGGGAACCAGGGACAGATATCAAATACTAACTCACGGACTGAGGAAACTAAAAACAAGGACGAGTCAAAATGTTTTTTTTTGTGTGTTTTTTTAAACATATACGCCTAGTGTTGCACGGTACACTGGAACTTCGGTACTTTCTAGATACTGGGACATGAAAAATGGTTCGGCACTAGAATTTGTGTTACTTTCGATACATCTGTCAAATGTGTCACACAGTTCAACTCTGTCTATCAGCGGAGTCAATGTATGTCCCCCTTATAGTGCGAAAACACAGTGCCTGCTCCACTTAGCCTGCACTAGGAGTCTGGACTGCATCGTGTTAGCGCCCTAGTCATGCTGCACCCAAGTTAACACACTTAAATAATGCGGTATATAATGCCTGGAGGAATGTTGCAACTTTTCATTTCTGTTCACAAAACAATGTCCATACAGGCTAGAACACAATCAAATGCAAGAAGATACCGGTAGCTTCCAGCTTCGTAGGCGAACTTTCCTTCCAGCGTGTAGCTGAAGCTATGATCAATTCACTACACTAGTACTTTGTTTGTGACAATATGAAAATCATAACCGCAAAATATGCGGATTTCAAAGCGGATTGCCACCAATGTTTGATTTACTTAAAAATTGGTCTCTATCTCTTATCTATATAGCTCGCCAGTTTATAGTCCTAAAGATCAGGAATGAGTTACCTCTGGTTTATTCCACCATTCCTATGGGGATAATTAATGGGGGTTTTGGGATAAACGCTGGAAGTAAGGTCTGAGGTTAACACAGGCTTAGGAGATCTTATAAGTTTTGTTCTATGAGATAATAGTCAGTCGGTTAGAATGACCTTTATGAATAAGGAAGCCTTTGTACATAAACGCTTCAAAATTCCCCAACAGTGATGTTAGCTGATGAAGATTAGCTCCTAAAACAAAACTTATCATTTCACCTAAGCCTGTGTTTACCACAGACCTCATTTTCAGCGTTTATCCCCCCCCAAAACGCAGATCATTGCACCATAGGCTCTGTCCAACGAGCCATGGTAGAGTTAGTACCTACAAAAAGATGCCATTACTATGTATCTCGATTGCCTCCGCGAACTGAAAAATTCTGGTTTCGTGGCAACACTATATACTGTACATCTCAGCTTACTGGGCGGTGTAAGATCATGGTTAGTCTTGGACAGGGATGGCTGTCAGAATCTAAACAGTCCTGTATGATTACTATCCTCATCATGTTGGACCTGGGTGGAGGCAAGAGTGTACATTGACATATGTGTGCTTGCTAAGAATGTGTGTGATCATATGTGAGAGAACAGCTCACATGGGCAGGCAGAGAGAGAGACAGAGAGACAGAGACACAGAGAGAGAGACAGAGAGAGAGACACACAGAGAGGGACACAGAGAGAGGGACACAGAGAGAGAGAGACACAGAGAGAGAGAGACAGAGAGAGAGACACAGAGAGACACAGAGAGAGAGACACAGAGAGAGACACAGAGAGAGACAGAGAGAGACAGAGAGAGAGAGAGACAGAGACATAGAGAGAGAAAGAAAGAAAGGCAGAGAGAGAAAGAAAAGGCAGGCAGTTGGGATGTAGGTCATCCAGGGAGGCAGGCAGGCCAACTCCAGACCCAGCTCTAGACTGTCAGTGCTGTGTTAGTCACAGTCCTGGATCCAACCCAACGAACCCCAACCTACAGACACACAAACACACAGGGTGACTCATCGCGCCGAACTCCGGCCCCTGGCCCCCAGCCTCCGTTTGGTGGGCCGGAGGACTGTTTACATGGCAGAAAAATGACATGAGATAACCCTGAATGGTCCCCAAGGCTCGTACGATTGGCAGACAAGACTTTCAGTTGGAGGGAGAACAGGGAGAGATCCATCCTTTTGCTTTGCAGAGCACTATACTGTATGTAAAACAGACCAACAAGGGTTACAGTATTCAACCAAAACCAAGGTCATGGTTCGAATTGTAAACATTCCAGAGTGGTTAACTGGTGAACAAACAGTAGGACTGTCCTGCATCAGGAGTTCTTTCATTGGTCCTGGACTGTCCTGCATCTGGAGTTCTTTCATTGGTCCTGGACTGTCCTGCATCTGGAGTTCTTTCATTGGTCCTGGACTGTCCTGCATCAGGAGTTCTTTCATTGGTCCTGGACTGTCCTGCATCAGGAGTTCTTTCATTGGTCCTGGACTGTCCTGCATCTGGAGTTCTTTCATTGGTCCTGGACTGTCCTGCATCAGGAGTTCTTTCATTGGTCCTGGACTGTCCTGCATCAGGAGTTCTTTCATTGTCCTGGACTGTCCTGCATCAGGGGTTCTTTCATTGTCCTGGACTGTCCTGCATCAGGAGTTCTTTCATTGTCCTGGACTGTCCTGCATCAGGAGTTCTTTCATTGTCCTGGACTGTCCTGCATCAGGAGTTCTTTCATTGTCCTGGACTGACCTGCATCAGGAGTTCTTTCATTGGTCCTGGACTGTCCTGCATCAGGAGTTCTTTCATTGGTCCTGGACTGTCCTGCATCAGGAGTTCTTTCATTGGTCCTGGACTGTCCTGCATCTGGAGTTCTTTCATTGGTCCTGGACTGTCCTGCATCAGGAGTTCTTTCATTGTCCTGGACTGTCCTGCATCAGGAGTTCTTTCATTGTCCTGGACTGTCCTGCATCAGGAGTTCTTTCATTGTCCTGGACTGTCCTGCATCAGGAGTTCTTTCATTGGTCCTGGACTGTCCTGCATCAGGAGTTCTTTCATTGGTCCTGGACTGTCCTGCATCAGGAGTTCTTTCATTGTCCTGGACTGTCCTGCATCAGGAGTTCTTTCATTGTCCTGGACTGTCCTGCATCAGGAGTTCTTTCATTGTCCTGGACTGTCCTGCATCAGGAGTTCTTTCATTGTCCTGGACTGGGAGAGGAGTGGCAGTGAAACAATAAGGACCGGGGCCAAAGCCTGGCAGTGAAACAATAAGGACCGGGGCCAAAGCCTGGCAGTGAAACAATAAGGACCGGGGCCAAAGCCTGGCAGTGAAACAATAGGGACCGGGGCCAAAGCCTGGCAGTGAAACAATAAGGACCGGGGCCAAAGCCTGGCAGTGAAACAATAGGGACCGGGGCCAAAGCCTGGCAGTGAAACAATAGGGACCGGGGCCAAAGCCTGGCAGTGAAACAATAGGGACCGGGGCCAAAGCCTGGCAGTGAAGCAATAGGGACCGGGTTTAAAGCCTGGCAGTCAAGCCATTGGGACCGGGTTTAACGTCTGGCAGTCAAGCCATTGGGACCAGGTTTAAAGTCTGGCAGTCAAGCCATTGGGACCGGGGCTAAAGTCTGGCACCAGTCCACTGGGGGGAACCAGGTGGTTAACCCCCATGTCATCTCTGGGCTTTGTTTCCGACAGCTAAATCTACAGGGATTAGCACCCCAGCAGACAATGGCATCGTAATCCCACCCGCTCAGCCCAGCATATTGACCAGAGGGAGTACCATGGGTCAGTACTCTGGTCCATTAGGCCAGTCTGGGCTGATTCGGGCTGTCGGCCCGGGAGGTTAGGACCTCGTACTGGGATATTTGTGTGTTTTTTTTAATGTTTGTTGTGTAACACTTATGCGGTTATCTGTGGTGCTGTGTGGCAGGATATTGGCAGAGGTAATCAGGGTTAATCACCTTGCATGACAGAGTGGGAATCTGCTTGAGAATTAGAGTAAGCAGGGGACTGGTCCCAATCACAAAGTATAGAGGTGTTTGGGCCTTTAGCCTACTTGGTCTCATACTAGGGACTTTATTTTCGTGAATAAATAACATTTCATAGTAAGGATTGTTGGGTTATATTCAACTGAAATAAAACAAGTCTGTTGACATCCTTTACTTTTCAAAACACTGGGTTTCAGTCATTTAACAATGTACATAGATAATAAAATGTAAAAACCCACAAAAAAACAGATCAAAATGTTTTTGTAAATTTGTACAATTTCATATTTGACCAAGGCGATTGAGTTCAGAGGTCATAAAGTGAAGCTATGGCAGCCTAGCCATACCAGCTAAGTATAGCAGACGGCAGTGATGCTACACTAGTTATCCAGCCTCAGGAAGGAAGCCCCAGTGATGCTCCCATTTGTGCTGCTGTGACACGCTAGCGTCTCCCTCTTCTCTCTCGCGTGCGCTCGGGGAACAATGGGCTCAATGATTTCCTCAGAACGGCCCTACTCAGCGCTCTAGTCTCTCATCTCCACTTTAAGACTTTAATCTCTTCCCCCTCGCCTTTCTTTTCTTCCCCTCTGCTGCTCGCCCCCAGCCAGCCTCTCCAGGGCCCCTCTTCAGAGCCAGAATGAAGAGATGAAGGGAGAGAAGGAAAGTGTTGCTTGGAGCTATTGAGGCTGGCTGACGAGAGCGAGACTGTGCTGGGTTTCAGAAGAGAATAAATGACGATGTTCTCTCTTTTGGTACATCTACTGAATACCACAACAACCATAACAACAACCAATGATGTTACTACTATACTTAAACAACAGCATTACAGAACATAAAGCCGTGACGATCAGTTTTGGAACCGACCACAAACAGCACAGATGTTTTTTTTTGGGGGGGGGGGGACGGAAAAATGACTCTTGCATAACACCACATCTTTTGAAACCGTTCTGGTCTTATTTCTGTTAACATCTTAACCCAATTCTGCGACTCGGTTGTGATTTTGAATTCTGGGCCATAAGACCGTATCGGAGCCGTGGCGCTGGGAGATAACAGCATGGTTTCAACCTGCCCTACCATGTGCCTCAGAAGTGGGTTTGAACTTCTCCCAGCCACCCAGCCTTGTTGCACCCCAAAGCTGGGCTAGATCCACATCCTTCCTCCCAGCCGGCCGTGAGATTACCACGTGCCTCAAGAGCTGGGCTCAGGGCTGGGCTAGAGGGCATTTCTCAGAGTCTGACTGCAGGAGAAGAGACCCCCACGAGGCTTGCTGAAATGCCAGAGCACTCACATCATATCATGCATGACTGCATAGCGGAATGTGCGCCATGGGGCAGGGCGCTGGCTTGTGTCTTTAACACGCTATCTTCTCTGAAGGGGGGGGGCGGGGCTGTGACTGGCCACTTGTATTCTGGATTGTGTTCTGGTACATTACGGCTGTCTGGAAAAGCAATGGTCGGTAGCTATGGGGGAAAACAGGGACATGGGTTCCCTACTTCCAACAGATAAGCTTGGTAATCCCCGAAAAGTTGAATATACTAGGGATCGTTGCTATTTGTTTCAAGAAAATGTGTCTCTACTTTTCAAAGATAAGGGCCAGGAGCAATAGGCTGGAAGTCTTTTTTTTACAAAACAAATCAGGACAGACCTTTAACTACAAAGACAGTGTTCGCAAAACAAATCACTTCAAACGTCCAAGAGTATATTGAAATCATTCAAGGACTCAAGTAAGTGAACGGGGAACACTGTGACGCTTTTTATCCCATTGCTGTGATGCCTTGGAGGCCTCAGTGTGGCTGTGTCATGGTTTTTACTCAGGCATGAGCTGGCCAGCCGCTGTGGGCAGAAATAGCCTATTTCAACACGTGGCCAAGCTCAGCTGGGTAAGACTCAAGTGACTGCCAGTGGCTCCTCCACTTCTCGGCCAAACCGACCAGCATCAAGATCCCAACTAAGGCACATTTTTACAGTTTAAATGTTAATTTTTTTTTTAGCGAGGAGCGAAGAAAAGTCAAGACAAGAAAACGCACAACTTAGTGCGGAGAAGGGAGGGAGAGGATCAGGCTCGATCTGTCTGTCTCTAAAAAGACTGGAACCACACTGAACTGTTGCAAAAAACAGAGACGACTTGTCTTCATCTCCTCCTCCACAACCAAGCTGAGAGAAGGAAATAGGAGCCAAACAGGGAAATGGTTTAATTAGATCACGATTAGTAATGAGATTAGCCCTGTGTCGAGTGTGTGTATCGAGTGTGTGTGTGTGTCAAGTGAGTGAGTCAAGTGATCGTGTGTGTGTGTGTGTGTGTGTGTGTGTGTGTGTGTGTGTGTGTGTGTGTGTGTGTGTGTGTGTGTGTGTGTGTGTGTGTGTGTGTGTGTGTGTGTGTGTGTGTGTGTGTGTGTGTGTGTGTGTGTGTGTGTGTGTGTGTGTGTTAAAACCACCACAAGGGCTGACCCAGGAACCCGGGCCTGGTTCTGAAGTGTCCCCTTCATAGAATCAACTATTTATCTACATATAGAGCTTAGCATAAAATCCACGTAGGAAACTAATTAACCAGTAGTAAAGTTAAAAACAGCCCAGCCCAGCCACGGCTGAGGAGATCCGTGAGATCTCCCAGCGACAGCCACTGACCTACATTCAGCTGCAGCTGCTGTGCCGTGTCTGAGAAAGGGAGGCAGCACTGGGGGATTTCTCCAGAGGTAGGGGTTTGTGTGTGTGTGTGTCCGAATGGATATAGGAATGTGTTTGTGTCTATTAGCAAAAGTGTGTGTGTGTGTCTGGCTCTATAAGTACGCAAGCATGCGTGGTGAGATTTAAGAACCTCTTCAACATCAACACCCGCTGAAGATGCCCCGAAGCATCTTCAGCGCAGCGTGACTTTCCTACAAGCGCTGTGTCATGTGTATACATTCATGTGCATCACCGTGTGTATCAACTATAAATAAGCCTGCGAACGTCTCCCTCCTGAGGGTACGGCTTTGTTATTCTTCTGTTTAAAGGAGCTTGTTGAAACTCCTCTAATGTGAATGAGAGCATTCATTAGTAAAGGAGAGAGAGAGAGAAGAGAAGAGAGGAGAGGAGAGGAGAGGAGAGGAGAGGAGAGGAGAGGAGAGGAGAGGAGAGAGAGAGAGAGAGAGAGAGAGAGAGAGAGAGAGAGAGAGAGAGAGAGAGAGTGTGTTTGTGGCTGGAAGGAAGCAGTGTTGGTTGGTTTGTCATAACGAACGAGAACCGACCGTTAGACCTACACCTCCCTCACCTCACCTGGGCAAGATCACATTCCAACCCCGGTGGGGGGGGGGGGTCAAAGGAGAGAGAGAGAGATGAAAGGGAGGGAGAAAGACATGGGGTTACGACAGGGGAGGTGGAAAGACGGGATGAGTGAGTGAGCGAGAGACAGAACAGAGAGGGAAGAAAGGAGTTGGGAGAGACAGCAAGGAGAGGGGAACAGGTTGATGGCAGACACCGAGGGGAGTTGGATGGATATATATGAGAGAGAGAGAGAGAGAGAGAGAGAGAGAGAGAGAGAGAGAGAGAGAGAGAGAGAGAGAGAGAGAGAGAGAGAGAGAGAGAGGAGAAGAGGTCCTGGGTGGCGCAGCTGTGAAAAGCACTGGGGTTTGATCCCAGGCTGTGTCACAAGCATAGGACGGTGCTCAATTGGCCCAGTGGCGTCCGGGGTTAGGGGAATGTTTGGCCGGTGGGGCTTTCCTTCGCTGATCGTGCTCTCGCGAATCCTTGCGACAAGGCCGGGTGCCTGCAAGCTGACGCCGGGTCGTCAGTCGAACAGTGTTTCCTCCGTAACATTGGTGCGGCTGACATCCGGGTTCAGAGAGCAGTGTGATAAGAAGTAGGTAGCCAGGCAGGTCATGTTTCAGAGGAAGCCTGATTCGACCTTTGCTTCTCCTGAGCCCAATGAGGAGCTGCACTGATAAGCCAAATTACCTAATTCAGGGGGGGGGGGGGGAAAGCTTGTGATCATACCACCCTGAACACTACTGTTCAGGGTCGGGGCTGGTTAGTACCGGGTTGGGATACCGCCTGGGAATTCCAGGTGCCATAAGCTCAAAAAGATATTTACAAAAAAAGAAAGAGGAGAAGGATGAGGGGAGGATCAGTGTGGTGCAAAGTTTTTTTTTTTTTTTTTTTAACCTTTATTTAACCAGGCAAGTCAGTTAAGAACAAATTCTTATTTTCAATGACGGCCTAGGAACAGTGGGTTAACTGCCTGTTCAGGGGCAGAAAGACAGCTCTGGGATTTGAACTTGTAACCTTCCGATTACTAGTCCAATGCTCTGACCACTAAGCTACCCTGCCAACCCCGGTTAACTTCATCAGTGTGGGGAGACTGATCTGGGGGGGGCAGTTTGGCCAGTTTAGTCCGTTTACACTGCCTTATGTGTAGCTTGACCTACAATCCCTTTTATTAGCTGCTCATTTAAAGAGACTCTCCAGTACTTTTTTAGCTGGCCCACACGGGGGAAAATGTAGGGAGAATGGTTGCGGCACAGCTTAAAGAGGCTCTCCAGTACTTGTTTTAGCTGGCCCACACGGGGGAAATGTAGGGAGAATGGTGCGGCACAGCTTAAAAAAACAGTTGCTTTCAAACTAGGGACTTTGTGGTTAATTAAAAAGTGAGATAGTCATTCTGCTCATAGATTATGCCTGTACAAACTACACATTGACACATCCAGCCCAAAGCGGGGCGTTCGGAAACACGTAACCGGAGAATTACGTTAAGGTGACACGGTATGCACAACTGCCACACAGCTTTAACCAAAAGGCAACCACGACGGTGATTGTGTCTGTCTCTCTTTTTTAAAATTTTTTTAACCTTTATTTAATTTAACCAGGTAGGCTAGTTGAGAACAAGTTCTCATTTGCAACTGCGACCTGGCCAAGATGAAGCATAGCAGTGTGAGCAGACAACACAGAGTTACACATGGAGTAAACAATTAACAAGTCAATAACACGGTAGGAAAAAAAAGGTGAGTCTATATACATTGTGTGCAAAAGGCATGAGGAGGTATGCGAATAATTACAATTTTGCAGATTAACACTGGAGTGATAAATGATCAGATCTGTTAGTATACGGTAAGTAGTGTGTATGTGTGTGTGAGAGAGAGAGAGATTATAAATACAAAACACGTGTGTAATCGATGAGCTTCATCATAATAGCAGAAATAGTATTATTATTATTATTGTCTTTGGGAGGTGACGCCAGCCAGTATTACATTTGTCTCCAGTTGTTTCTCTGGCTCCTTAATCCATCATTGTAAGTGCTTACAATCACTTAACTTCTCTTCTCTCCCCCAGAGTCCTCGCTCCAATGAGCGCCTAACTGAAGCTGAGCTTTCAACTCCACTGGTGTCTAATGGCATTCTCCATGTTGACGCGTTTGCAGATCTGACAAAGGCACACGCCCCTTTCCTGGCAATGACATTAAATACAGGATGGGTTTTGACGGGGGCGCCAGGGAGCGAGAGCGTGTGAGAGCAAGAAAACGGAGGCTGGTGAGGGGTGCTATGATGGGATGGACGGAATAAACACATTGTACTTCTTTCATTGATCTTCGGATTCTCCCAAATGGCCACGTTATTCCCCTTAACACAGATGTACATGTATCTATACTTGGTTCAGGACAAGTAGCACCACCCCAGTGAGTTGGTTGAACGTCTTTTCAACCAAAAATACATCTTTACAAAGTGTAGTGGTTATAGGAGAGTTAGAGTTAACCATACTGACTTACAGTGCCTTCGGGAAAGTATTCAGACGCCTTGACTTGTTCCACATTTTGTTACATTACACCTCTCCCCCGCCCTCATCACTCTACACACAATACCCCATAATGACAAAGCAAACCAGGTTAGTAGACATTTTTGATAAAAAAATGTTTTTTTAATAAACTGAAATATGACGTTTACATAAGTATTCAGACCCTTTACTTTGTTGAAGTGCCTTTGCCAGCGGTTAGAGCCTCGAGTCTTCTTGGGTACGACGCTACAAGATTGGCACACCTGTATTTGGGGATTTTCTCCCATTCCTCTCTGCTGATCCTCTCAAGCTCCATCAGGTTGGATGGAAAGCGTTGCTGCTCAGCTATTGGTTTCAAATCCGGCCTCTGGCTGGACCCGAAGCCACTACTGCGTCATCTTGGCTGTGTGCTTAGGGTCGTTGTCCTGTTGGAACGTGAACCTTCGCCCCAGTCTGAGGTTCTGAGCACTCTGGAGCAGGTTTTCATCAAGAATCATTCTGTACTTTGCTCCATTCATCTTTGCCTTGATCCTGACTAGTCTCCCAGTTCCTGACACTGAAAAACATCCGAGCAGCATGATGCTCCCACTACCATGCTTCACCGTAGGGATGGTGCCAGGTTTCCTTCAGACGTGACGCTTTCATTTAGGCCAAAGAGTTCAATATTGGTTTCATCCGCCCAGAGAATCTGGTTTCTCATGGTAAGAGTCTTCAGTTGCCTTTTGACAATCTCCAAGTGGGCTGTCATGAGCCTTTTACTGAGGAGTGGCTTCAGTCTGGCCACTCTACCATAAAGGCCTGATTGGTGGAGTGCTGCAGAGATGGTTGGCCTTCTGGAAGGTTCTCCCATCTCAGAGGTACTCTAGAGCTCTGTCAGAGTGACCATCGGGTTATTGTTCACGTCTCTGACCAAGGCCTTTCCCCCCCCGATTGCTCAGTTTGGCCAGGCGGCCAGCTCTAGAAAGAGTCTTGGTTGTTCCAAAATTCTTCCATTTAAAAATGGAGGCCACTGTGTTCTTGGGGACCTTCAATCCCTTCAGATCTGTGCCTCGACACAATCCTGTCTCGGAGCACTACGGACAATTCCTTCGACCTCATGGCGTGGTGTGTGCTCTGACATGCACTGCCAACTGTGGGACCTTATATAGACAGGTGTGTACCTTTCCAAATCATGTCCAATCAATTGAATTTACCACGGGTGGACTCTAATCATGGTGTCGAAACATCTCAAGGATGACCAATGGAAACAGGATGCACCTGAGCTACATTGAGTCTCATAGCAAAGGGTCTGAATACCTATGTACATTTGACAAAATTTCAACAACAAAAAAAGCTGTTTTCGCATTGTCATTACGGGGTTCTGTGTGTAGATTGCTGAGGATTGTTCTCCCCCCCATCAATTTTAGAGTAAGGCTGTAACGTAACAAAATGTGGGAGAAGTCAAGAGGTCTGAATGCTTTCGAAGGCCCTGTAACATCCCCCTGGTCAATAACAGTAGGCTACATGTTTACACCATCTCCTCTTACCTACAAGGGCCAGGGAGAGAGACATCTCGATACCGTACAGAATAATATAATAATAATAATATATGCCATTTAGCAGACGCTTTTATCCAAAGCGACTTACAGTCATGTGTGCATACATTCTACGTATGGGTGGTCCAGACGAGTCAACACAACAGCAGGAACACTCCAACACATCTGTGTGTTCTCTTTCCTCCTACTGCGCTCTGATACTCAAACCAGAGCTTTTCAGGCTACTGTTCATAACGACAAGTTAGTGTGTGCAAGGGATCCCTGTGTGAACTGAAACTCATGACTTTGGCGTTGGTAGCACCGTGCTCTTACCAATTGAGCCACACAGCCTCCTGTCCGTGGCCGCCATCGTTTCAGACGGTGGTGTTCAAACGACTCTCCGGGGTCGAGTGGTCGTTGCGGTAGCTCGATGGAGGTTGTCGGCTCATTAGGCTAATGCGCTAATTTGAAGCACCTTACGGAGCTCATCTGCATAATTAATGAACTGGCAGGTGTGCGGGCGATGGGTGCTTTCATGGGATAGGGTTGGCACAGAGTGTGTGTGTGTGTGTACGTGTGTTTGGGATTGAGTGTGTGTGTGTATGTGTGTTAGTACATTTGGAATGGAGTTGTGTGTGTATGTGTGTTAGTACATTTGGAATGGAGTTTGCTGTGGGTACGCGTGTTAGTACATTTGGAATAGAGTTTGGTGTGGGTACGCGTGTTAGTACATTTGGAATGGAGTTTGGTGTGGGTACATTTTGGAATGGAGTTTGGTGTGGGTATGCGTGTTAGTAAGGTTTGTTTAGTACATTTGGAATGGAGTTTGGTGTGGGTACGCGTGTTAGTACATTTGGAATGGAGTTTGGTGTGGGTACGCGTGTTAGTACATTTGGAATGGAGTTTGGTGTGGGTACGCGTGTTAGTACATTTGGAATGAAGTTTGGTGTGGGTACGCGTGTTAGTACATTTGGAATAGAGTTTGGTGTGTGTAAGTAAGTTTGGAATGGAGTTTGGTGTGGGTACGCGTGTTAGTGAGTTTGGAATGGAGTTTGGTGTGGGTACGCGTGTTAGTACCCACACCTCCCCTATTTTTACAGCCCGCATTTGACAAGTGCTCTTCAGTTTCTCTTTCTTGCACTCTTTTTCCTTGGTGTTTTAACGGAGTGTAACTGAGAAGAAGACGCCGCCGCCGCATCCTCCCCCCAAAACTGCCTGGTCTGCTCTTTCTAAGTGCGCAAGTTATGCCTGTGCGGAATTCAAGCCTCATGTCCAAATCCAATTAGTTAGCTCTTAGCGTTGGTGGTGGTGGTGTTGGGGGAAGCCACACTGCAGCCAGGGGAATTCCATGGGAGGGAAGGAATATCATATGGATTGATAGCTGGCTAAATGTACCATCTTGGCTGCACCTACATTTACTACAACCTATACATTTGTCATCGGCGATACTTTTTTGTTATAGACTAGCTGTAGTCGACATTTTTTGGGACAACAAATTTCGTATAAGACTGTTGCGTCACCCTTCTTTGCCCTCACTTCATCCTATCCAATCGCTCACACCATATCCTTCCTTCCTCCCGAGCTCAGTGCGATCCACACAGAAGTGAGAAAGATACAGTGAAAGTCAGTGGTTTAGGGGTACGCAAGCAGCCGAAGCCCACAGGCTGAGAGTGGCTTAGGCGGGTTTATCCTTAGCCCAGAAACTGTCAGTGTGCTTGGGCACAGCGCCCTTCAAATCCGCCTTAGCACAGCACAAATAGACATCCATCTCGCTCCAGCTCCCCTTTAGCTCATCCACTTCTGAGTAAAGTCCCGATTAAGAAAAGGAGAGAGGACAGAGAGGAGTAGATTATTGAGAGGAAAAACAAACCCTCAGACCAAAACAGACAGACACTTTAGGGCTTATTCTAGGCCAAAGGCTATAGACCTACATTCCACCACAAGCTAAGCTCGTTGCAACCCCAACACTAACTTGGAGTGAACCAATGCTAATACCAGGGTTCGTAAACATTTTGAGAAATGGAATTTCAGGACTTCTCCGTGACTGTCAACCAAATTTCCATGACCGACAATTGTACGTAGAAAAAAAGCAAGCGCTGTGTGGTATCGACACTGGGAGGCTGCTCTCTGATCCCATGCACCATCTTATGTCACTCAGCAAGACACTCAACCTCCCACAAAGTAGAATCCCTGTTCGGCAACTGTATAAAGCACATGTGGTCAACCCCCAGTCGGCAGAGCTACTGGGCGTGCAGGCTTTTGATACAGCCCTGCTCAAACACAGAGCCAGTTCGTGAAGGTCGGTGGAACGGTTTTGTTTGGGGATGTGCCCGAAAACATTAACAAATGCTAATAATAGCTAAACAATTAACTAGAGGGTACAAGATGTGTTTTGAATTGGCTACCTACCTAGTTCATCTGTTCTCTATCATATTTTAGAGGTTAGGCCTACGTGCTGCTGCAATGTCCGACCGTCCGTCTCTCCTTGACCAATGGCCCATTCGTCTCGCACCATGCAGGTGACACGCACAAACACAGATACACGAGTGTCATTCCGATCCTGGCTGCCATCCAGGACCTCTATACCAGTCGGTGTCAGGGGAAGGTCCTAGAAATTGTCAAAGACTCCAGCCACCCTAGTCATAGACTGTTCTCTCTGCTACCGCACGGCGAGCGGTACCGGATCGCCATGTAAGCAGTCACTTTAACTCTACCTACCTGTTTATATTACCTCAATTAACCGGTGCGCCCATTGACTCTGTACCAGTAACCCGGTCTATAGCCCAGCTATTGTTATTTTACTGCTGCCACTTATGTTTTTTTTAAGTACTTATTTTTCTGAAAACTGCATTGTTGCTTAAAGGGCTTGTAAGTAAGCATTTCACTGTAAGGTTGTTGTATTCGGAGCATGTGACAAATAAAATCTCATTTGATTTGTAAATTTTTATTTGATTGATAAAATATTTACATGATCAGAAGTGATCAAATAAAAAAACATGAGCTGGCGCACAACCAGAGAAAATTATTTTATGTAGAAGTGCTGACTAATGGCGAATAAACTATAAACTATTCACATAGACTGGGGATTTTTTTCATTTACCTAAACTTTTACACGCCTGACATTTCATGACCGTACAAACCCTGTAATAGAAAACATATGGACTAAATAAAAAATGAGGAATTACACCAACACAAGTCTTCCAAATTCTGTTTTACAAATGTAGGTATACGTTTGCATGTAGACTACAACCAAAACTCGACTCAAACTACAGAGAAACACTTGTTAAAGAATACCACAAATAATGTGATGCAATATTTCATTTCAAGTGGAGGACCCTGTAGTTCCACTTGAACACTGTCTAGACCACACAACTGAGGACTAACACAGAACCATGAGCCAACCAGCCCAACCAAGCCCCAGACCAAACACTCCCTAACTACCTTCACGAAAACAGAACAATTCCCAATCTCCACTCTATAACACCAAACACTCCACACCATATCCAGTACCAGGCAACACTTTCTAATCTACCAGGCACCAGAACAACAGGGCTGGTCAGGCCATTAAATCATTAAGTTGTGCAACAGCGTCTGCTAGTAAGTCGACTCATCACTAGCTCTAAGGAACCGCCTGTTCAGCGGGAGTTTAAATGTGAGTTTGTGGTAATTGCGGAGTATACTGGCACAGGGCCTGCCCTCTGGTCCCCTTTCTCTCGGTCTCAGTGCGGGTGATGTGTATGAAGTGCGGGTGAGGTGTATGAAGTGAGTGCGAGTGTCTTGTCAGCCTTCCCTGATTACGGAGGAGCTAGGCTAATGGTTAGCCTGCAGGTACGGGAGTGCGTCTGTCTCCGCCAGAGGGCACTGTGCTCTGTTGAGAGTTGTGTGGTAAATAGTGTTGCATCGTGTTAAAGATGGGATCATACCCCAACCAGAAGCTATGGACTACAGGCAACATCCGCACTGGTTTATGCTGAAATGTGTGTAAGGTGCAAAAAAAATATATGAGCACAAGAAGGAAGTGAACGAGACGGAAATCAATCACATTTCCCAAATGCATTTTATACGAGAACATTTCATAGTCCTCGAAAGTGAACCGTATGAGCATTCGGCATTCCGCTTCTAACACATGCGACACAAGAAGATTGCGCGCTCGGCTCTTTAGACAGCAGTATCGCCTTTGTTTTGGACACTGTCCGTGGAAGTTGGAGTAGCCACTTCTGAAATCGGGTCCTCGCTCTACACATTTCCCTTCTCAACTGGCTATTACTCATGGTAAGACGGGAGGCCCCGAAAACACAGAGCTACAACAGTAGAGTAGGCCCTCGCTTTAAAACCACAGCCCATACCAGCTGGCAGTCCCTAAAGAAAGCGCCGCTCCCCCATCTAAGACGGCACACACCGCATGGCAAAGATGTGGGAGGGGGGAGTAGGGCTACACGCCGGGCTTTATTTACACACTGTGGCCAAGAGGAGAGTGCAGCCGCAACCACTTTTGTCGTCTCCACCGAGTGTCTGCTGCCAGACCGTTTATCCCTCACATCCCTTCAAACGCAGAGCCAGCCTACTACTACTGGTCGGCCAAACCACAGGAACACCAAGCAGACGCTGCCAGCCATGTTGGGCTGTTGGCAGGGCCCAGAGAGGCCGCCCGCCTGCCCGCGAGATCTGCATTTGACAGCGGTCTCGCCACGCTGTCTGGAGCGCAAACTGCAACCCCCGAAAAGCCCCAGTAGGCCGGAACATTCTTTTACGATCCCTTCCTTTTCTTCTTACTTCCTCCCTTCCTCCAACTGTGTCCAGCGCTCTCTTGCTTCCTCTCTTAGTCTCTTTCTTACCTCAGTCTCTCTCTTCCCCCCCCTATATCTTTCCCTCTTATGCTGCCTTTTCTCCACTTCCTCCATCCCGGGTGATCGTTCCCTGCCGGCGCGGAGCAACGCTGTCCATGGGAAACAATTAAAATGCCACATGGTCTTCCTTAGTAAGGGCTTCCATTCTGAGGCGCTACAAAAGAGGGCCGTGACGGCCGTCGGGCTCCCAGTAGCTCCACACACACACACACTCCATGCCAAACACACACCACACCAGAGAGTCATTAGACCAGAGGCAGCTGGGGAAGGAAATTCAAGGTGGCAGTTTTGTTTCTTTGGATGCCAGGTCTTAAGGATGAGTGACATGCCACCAAACCGGACGGGGCTGTATTTGTCATCATGCTCACTAATACATCGTAAATGTTAAATATAAAATGCACTCATCACAAGCTAGATATTTTATCGAGGTGACTGGTCCTCCAATATGGTGAAGACATGGACATAAAGGCAGACCGTCCAGCAATTGAGACGATGGGATTGAAAAGTGTAATCCTGGAACAAACTCATTTCCTTTGGCCAACAGAGTGGATAACAACAGTGTAATAATGAGTATTGAAGTCCTAACCTGGTGCCTGTCTGTTTCCAGCTCCCAATGGAATTGTCATGACACATGTTTACCTTGCCAATGGTGTACACAAAAGCACAAACAGACCTGTGACCGGGCTATCAAAGTCCTGGTCTGTAGTTATACTCCAGGCTCCATCTCATTGCCAGCTCCAGTCTCATTCCCTGCCTCCTAGACTCTACTCTGGGCCGCAGCAGCAGCAGTCAGCATGATGGAGGACATTTCAAACAACCTGTGATTGATGTGCCCCGAGTTCCGTTGCGCGGGATGGTGCCTCTCGCTGCCCTGATGAGGTGTGGGGACTTTGCCAGCAGCGAGGCAGGGTGCTCGAGTTGAGTACCCGCCTTTTACTAGGCGTTACTCACACACTGCTGTAAGGATTCTTTCAAGCCAGTGAAAGTGTCGGCGCTTGCTCAGACATCAAGGCCATCCAAGCACTATTGTCAGTCACTACCTCAATGAGAACACAGTGATTAAACAGACAGACTTGGTAGCTTATTTCCTGTCCTATTCAATGCTACGGCTAAGAAGTTAAGTTAAGGCTAGGAAGTTATAGGCTAAGAAGTTATAGTTAAGGCTTGCTTTTATATCACTACCAAAAATAGATGTTTTAAATAAAGACACTGAGGGGTCAGGCGACCCAACGACTTCCATTCTACGCCAAAGTGACCGACACTGACGTGAGAACGCCTTGGGGAAGGGGGAGACAAAAGCTCAAAATAACCGTGCTTTCTGACTTGAGTGCTCTGGGGGATTATCCCGAGGAGGGCTGTACGAAATGGCACTTCACTGCCGGGACTGAATGGCTGTCTACCTCTTTGTGAGTTGCGATTGCCACAAGTTTGTTTTGGCATGAAATGGGTCGGCGGCAGGGCGCCCCGGCAAACATTCATGAATCGAATTGTGGCTTCTCTTCCTTTCAAAAAGTCTGGAAAAAGCAGGGGTTATAGTTCAACGTAGTAAGGTGGTGCTGCTGCATACTTGTTGAGTGTTGCTGTGCGCACAAAACACAGTCATCCTCAGCCTCAGCCTCCACACAGTTTGTCTGGATTTCTGAGCTGTTTTTAAAGTTGTACTATACAGAAATTGCTCCACGGTTTCCTGGTACCTATAATTAATAGTTACTCATTTCAGTTTATTTGACAAAATAAGATTGTACACTTATTCTCTACACTATCTAAACTGCTGTGAAATTCAATTTCCATGACCAACAATATTGTTGTTTAAGCTGTTTGAAGCTGGTGTACAAAACCAAAATAAAAGCCACAAAAATTAAGAATGGGAAGAAATAGCGCACATAGAACAGATCTAGCGCGTGATAGATCTATAACCTGAATGTGGTCAGATCGCCCAAAAAGTCACATATTGCCACTATAAGACTGGGAGGCTGCTATCCCTGGGTCTTGTTCAGAAGGACACACATATAGCAGGGCTGGGCAACATATCAAATTCATTTGATTAATTCTAATTTATGTTTTTGTGCATTGTTCCAAATGCCTATATTGCAAGAATCTATTTGATTTTTTCTTCATTTTTTTCATTCTTATGAGTGTTTATGTTTGCTTGCTCTCATGTCTTTTTGGCCTCGTCTCCTTCTGTGCTGTGTGCAATGGCATGTAGACTGTGCACCTTCCACTTTACACACGCCAAGTCCCTCCCCCTGCCACTCACAACAACAAAGATGAAAAGATCACTTCTTCCTGTCTGACAAGCGGATTCAACTCACTATTTGCATTTGAGGTTTGGTCCACCGGAATCGTCGTTCACATGGACACCGAAACACATTGAAACATCATTTTATAGTAATAGGGGAGAAGTTACCTTTTCTAAAGATGCCCGTTTTAAGTCTCAACTACTCAAATTGTGCGCAGAGCAGACACTACTAAAACGAGAGTATCAATGAATCATGCTTCTGGAAAACGTATGCTCAGTTTGTCATGTGTGGCATTGCGGTATCACATACCCCCAGCAGCATTTTTCGCCAAAGACTTATACTAGCTGTCTAGTATGTGTTTTATAAATGTGCAATAAGCATAAAAAGTCATTATATAAAGGAATTGGCTACTTGTTCTCATTCTCATAACAGCTACCTTGTTAGCAAGCAAATAGATCCGAGTTGATACACTTGCCTGCTATAAGAAGTTGGTCATTATTTGTGGTTCTGGTAATAAAACTTTTTTTAAAGGGGTTCTGTCTTCTTTTTTTAAGACTTGAAAAGCCAGATCAGTGATTATTGCAAAGAGCATATTCAACTATTTTGATAAAATCATTTAATTTAATTCCTAGTGGTTCCTATGGTTAATTTCACAAGGCCTGAATTCATTAGATTTTTGCTGACTGTCTGAAATGCAGTGTACTGCACAACAAAGCTGGGGAGGGAAAATCAGTCCTCTAGTTGTTGGAAAAGTTCAGCTAGGCAAGATCTTCCCTGTTCCATTCAGTTCCAAAATGTTGTCTCTACTGAACAGAACCCTGGTTTGTGACTCAACGCAACATCCCCTGTTGGGATCTCAGCAGTGTTGTTTTCCCATCAGGATATAGCTATGGGGGACCTATCAAAGAGCGGCTCTGACGGTCTGACCGACTCAGCTGAAACTGAGAAAGCTGTGGTCAACATAAATTCTCCATGACAACAACAAGCGACTATCAACATCAAAATAGACCTGAAAGTGTAGGGATGAGCATGCTATAGAAAATATCTCAAGAGTTTAAATCAAAAAATACCCAAGTGTTGTCCTTGAACAAGCTCTTTCCCAGATTGTATAATACAAAGATACTTTACGGTGGGCGCCACCATATTACCTTTGGGCGTAGGGCTAAATCCTAACCTCCTTCAGATGTGGCCCTCCTCGTCTTCCTGACCTCTTTGCCCCCTCCAGAGGGGCATAAATACTTTGGTCAATTGTACCCATCTCCATGAGAAAGGGGAGCTGAGCCAGTGAACGAATGATCCCTCCAACAGGCTTACACAAGCTTAGCAATGTTGACATGTCCGAACAATGACTGAGACCAAGTTTCCAGGCAGACGATGACCATCAACGTCATACTTGCACTTTGAGCACATAGCAGGGATTTGTCAAGAATGGACCCCAAGGTTGGGGTTTACATGGGTGATTCAGTCAAGCACGACTCATTGTTTTGAATGACAATCGATCTAATTGAATGTTAGGTTGGAAAAGTAGAGCATCAAGGGTAAAACATTATCAACCGTTTCTAACTGAACAAAATTATGTGCGACACCAACTTGTGATAGGTGACCTCTAAGCATTGAGGCGTGACTACGGTCAACATCGTGCCATCATCACACTTCTTGTGAATTTGGAGCAGACATGTTCTAAATATAAACCTAGTTCCTCCTCACAAGTCACAGACACTGACTTGTTGGCTACGATAAAAATAAATAAAGACTAATGAGTCAGCAAGTTACCAATACATTACCTTACTATCCTACCCAGTGTGTGGTCTTTGGACACTAAACATTAAATGCCACTGAAGGCTGTCAAAACAAATCTGGAAGCAAAGAAGCATTGTATATCTATTCCGTCATACTGATCATTAATTAAAGATGTACTTGTTCTTTGGCAATGTTACATGATAGTTAGGTCTACATTTTTCTCCCATGTGAGAAAGTAGGCCTAGGCTATATATAGCATGTTGTTGTATATATAAACACTAGTATGGCAACACAGACATGGTCACATATTAACGAGTCACAAGGCGCCTCAAGCATGGCATGGTTTTAGTTTTTGCTAGCAGTTTGAAACAACGTAATACGGCGGTTAGAATGGATTGCCACGATGTTATTACGATGTTGCAAATAAATGTTGCATGTTTTAACGAAGATAACCAGTTGTAGGGCAATATAATGTGACGAGTTGGCCAAGAATACAAGTTCAAATAAATACATTTAACTGATGATGCACTGTCGACAAAAAGTTAGTTTGGCCTACATTCAACAACTTGAGACAGACCATGAAGCCTACGGAAGACCCGAAACAGTAAAACAACGAGGAGTCGTGCTTTGCTCATATCGCCCAACAATCAACAGCACACTTCATGGCATGCGCGTAATATCTACGGATGACATATGTGCGCCTTGGTACATGCGTGTTACTCTCGACACTCAATTACTGGTTAGTCGAGAACAAGTAAAGTGGAAATCAACATACAGTGGTTTGATCCATTCCAGTGTTGATTTCTGATGGACGAACTGAAGGGACGGTGTCCCGCAGGTACGAGGCTCTTATCGGGAATTAGACATCCTCGGTTCTGGTGGTAGTAATCCATGGTTAAAAACGGGTTCGGACTAGGGGTGAGTCCCACCACATCCTCGCTGTCGTACATCATGCAAAACTAACTACAGCCCGAAATATAAATATTATGTCCTTTGATCTCCTCCCGTTAGAATAAAGACAAGAGAGGGTTTCAAAAACACCGAGCGCAA
Organism: Oncorhynchus gorbuscha; assembly: GCF_021184085.1. NCBI lineage: Eukaryota > Metazoa > Chordata > Actinopteri > Salmoniformes > Salmonidae > Oncorhynchus > Oncorhynchus gorbuscha. Next base: position 29,909,894 of record NC_060188.1, read on the forward strand.
CGAAGAATGTCATCACATATCGCGGGGGATAGAACACATTGGAAGGTTTCCTCCCAAACAGAGTTGTGACAATATTACAACAATATTACAACTTCTTGTTCTCCAATTTGTCAGATGAAGTGACGCAAACGACCTATATTGTGGCTTAATTCAGAGGGCACAAGAAGGAGCAAACAAACTGTTGTGATTAGGAAAAATTGCCAGACCAAAAAAACGTTAAAACAATTATTCCGTTCAGTGTTTTTGAATGGTGTTTCCAAAACTGTTGACCAACTCGGGCGACACAGGGATTAAAGTGGACCACGCTATCCCGCCCGTCGATCTGCCTTTTCACTCCAATGCAAGCATGTGTAGAATGCAAGTCATAGAAAAGTCGCCTATGAGAATGTATTGTCCGGCACGCTCCCAGCGTCAGTGACGTGTCCACCCAATCTCGTATTTAGAGATACAGTATGTCGCCGAATCAAGTGGAAATATGTATTTTAATTCCAACTCGCTCCTATAAAACAACACCAGAACGGATCATATGTCCAGGATCACGTCTTCGATAGACGACGGCCAGCGTTATATTATTTAATCTCAAACACAATAGGTTAAAGATTTGCCGAAAAAATCTCGAGAATCTTTTAAGCATCCTGTTGTTTTCGGGCTCCCCACGTTACATAAGGATACTTGAGGGCCGGCGTCCATGTCTTGTGAAGAGACCTCTGCACACAGTTCATTCAGTTTCCAAATCCTGCCCTGCAATTTTTTGACGAGTATCAGCAGCTGCGCATTAGCTCCACCTATCCAGCCTCCCTTCTCCTTCCTAAACCCTCAGCTGGGTGTCTAAAACCGGAAGCATCGTGTTTAGGGGAAAAGGAGAGCGGAAGAGGCGAAGCCCGTAAAACTGCACAGTTGTTTCTTTTACACCATCCCCAAACCGGACGCATGCGGCATTGTACACCAAATGCCATCACAACATGCAGGTTGAAATATCAAAACAAACTCTGAACCAATTATACTAAATTGGGGACAGATCGAAAAGCATTAAAACATTCACAGCAATTTGGATAGCTTGTAGTTGCTAGCTAATGTATCCTATTTAGATAGCTAGTTTGCTGTTGCTAGCTAATTTGTCCTGGGATATAGACATTGAGATGTTATTTTACCTGAAATACACAAGGTCCTCTACTCCAACAATTAATCCACACATAAAACGCTCAACCGAATAATGTCTAGTTATCTCTCCTCCTTCCAGGCTTTTTCGTTTTTGGACTTTATAAGGCGAATGGCAACTAATTTCATAAGGTGTATTACCAACACTGACCTCTTTTTACCTTTCAATCACCCACGTGGATATAACCAATGAGGAGATGGCAAGTGGGCAAATGCTTCTAAAAGCCAATGAGGAGATGGGAGAGGCAGGACTTGCAGCGTGTTCTGTGCCACAAATAGAAGCAACTTCTATTTTAGCGCCTGGCAACGCAGATGCTTGTTGGCACGCCTGAGCAGTGTGTGTGCAATGATTGAATAACATGTATGTGTACATTATTTTGCGACGCAGGCGATGTGGTCAGCATGTTATGCCTGCTACCTTAGACAGAAGGATAAACTATCTTCCTCTCAGCTCTTCTTCATGGGCTCTGGCCAAATGTAACCTTCCCATAGATGCAGGCTTTTGATGTACCATCAGAGGTAGAGTATCTATTCTGCATGAGATTTGAAGTGGAACATGATAATTACAACATTACAGTCCTAATTAATCTATCACTAGTGGAACGTGACAGCAACTGGTCTGTTGTTTTGTTACAATGACTGAAGTTGGCCAATGGCCCTTTCAAAGTTTTTCCATAACCAAAAATATTGTACACTGAGCAAAAATATAAACACAACATGTAAAGTGTTGGTCCCATGTTTCATGAGCTGAAATAAAAGATCCCAGAAATTATCCATACTGTCACGCTCTTACCATAGAGAGCACTTATTTCTCTATGGTGTAGTAGGTCAGGGCGTGACTAGGGGGTATTCTAATTTCTAATTTCTATGTTGGTGTTTTGTATTTCCAATTAGAGGCAGCTGGTAATCGTTGTCACTAATTGGGGATCATATTTAAGTAGCTATTTTTCCCACCTGTATTTGTGGGGTATTATTTTGTGGTTATGCACCACGTAGTCACATTTCGTTGTTCGTTTATTGAGTTATTGTTTTTGCTTTAAGTTTCACTTTTGAAATAAATATGTGGAACTCAACATCTGCTGCGCCTTGGTCCTGTTCTTACGCCAACCGTGACACATACACTCAAATTTATTTCTCTACAATTTTGTGCACACATTTGTTTTACAGCCCTGTTAGAGAACATTTCTCATTTGCCAAGATAAACCATTCACCTGCCAGGCATTGCATATCAAGAAGCTGATTAAACATCGTGATCATTACACATGTGATCATTACACAGGTGCACTGAAAATAAAAGGCCACTAAAATGCGAAGTTTTGTCACACAACACCACAGATGCCTCAAGTTTTCAGGGAGTGTGCAATTGGCATGCTGGCTGCAGGAATATCCGCCAGAAAATTTTAATTTCTCTACCATAAGCCACCTCCAACGTCATTTTAGAGAATTTGACAGTACGTCCAATTGGCCTCACAACCGCAGACCACGTGTATGGCATCGTGTGGAAGAGTTGTTTGCTGATGTCAACGTTGTGAACAGAATGCCCCATGGTGGAGGTGGAGTTAAGGTATGGACAGGCATAAGCTATGGACAACGAATACAATTGCACAGAGATACGTTGAGGAGATCCTGAGTCCCATTGTTGTGCCATTCATCCGCCGCCATCACCTCATATTTCAGCATGGTAATGCACGGCCCCATGTCGCAAGGATCTGTATACAATTCATGGAAGCTGAACATGTCCCAGTTCTTCCATGGCCAGCATACTCACCAGAAATGTCACCCATTGAGCATGTTAGAGAGATGCTATGGACTGACGTGTACGACAGCGTGTTCCACTTCCCGTCAAAATCCAGAAACTTCGCACAGCCATTGAAGAGGAGTGGGTCAACATTCCACAGGCAACTCTATGCGAAGGAGATGTGTCACGCTGCATGAGGCAAGTGGTGGTCACACCAGATACTGTCTGGTTTCCTGATCCACGCCCCTACTATTTTTTTTAAGGCATCTGTGGCCAAAATATCAATATCTATATGCCCAGTCATGTGAAATCCATAGATTAGGGCCAAATGTATTTATTTCAATTGATTTTCAATTGATCCTTATATGAACTGTAACTCCGTAAAATCATTGAAATTGTTGCATGTTGCGTTGCTATTTTTTTCAGTTTTGTTTGAAGCTAGTGTAAAAAACTGAAAGAAAAAGACGCAAAAACAAAACTTAGAACTGGAAGCATAGAAATAGCACACAGAGAACAGATCTACCGCTTCTTAGACTTGCTTCAATGAGAATTACAGAGCTATAACTTACATTTCTACGTGAATTTGGTCAGGTCAACCAAAAATGTACACATTGCAGCTTTAATCAAGTTGTATTCTATTCAAAGACAAAAAAGGCTTGAACAGTTTAAAAAATGAGTGGAAAATCGGTAGGGTTAAGCCTGAATGCAGAATAATGTAATTACTGGAAACAAGTGTGGCGACTGTTGTTCTGAGACAAAACAAGACGCTTGTCAATATTGTTCCACCTTTCCATCCATCCCTGTCCATGTACCATAAATACGCCCATTGACTGCCCACCAAATACACACACACACACACACACACACACACACACACACACACACACACACACACACACACACACACACACACACACACACACACACACACACACACACACACACACACACACACACACACACGCGCGCACACGCGCACACGCACACTTCACTGTGCAGATTAACTCTCTGTAAACCCAACAAACTAGGCAAATGCCTCACCTCGTGCTGGCCCACCACATGCTCACTTTGCTGCCCCCCCCTCACACACCTTCCTTGGCTTCACTTCCCTGGGCAGAGGTTGCACACACACTTGCCCGGGGGTAGAGCAGTGTGCACATAACAAGGCAATGAAGAGTCAAGTCGTGGCGCCACTGTGCATCAGTCAACGAGCTAAACCAAGGTTGCTGTCAGTGAGTGAAAGATGGCCCCATCCGTGAGTAGAACAACGTATCAACCTCTTCTTTCATGCCTTTGCTGATCCCATTTGACGTGAAAGTGCTCTGGTATTGATTTTCGTCTGTTTAAAATATTAGCTGCTCTGGATAAAAGACCACACATCAAATAAATACACATTCGGTAATCGATAGGAGGCATTAAATCCATTGAGATTGGCGGCAGGGGTACTAGCCACAGACACGGGCCCTATATAGGATATTAGAATTTTCTGATAGGTATGTAAGCGAGCGAGCAGCGCCTGGCAAGCTGCGTAATGAAAATGGACTTCATTGTAAATGTACGATACAGAGCAATTTGCTATTACTTACGCTTACATCATTGCCTTTGGCTTTAGCCCAGTTTGCCTATTACCATTTCACAACATATTTTCGGTTGAGGTCAGTTGATGATTAAGTATAGAAACACGTTTTCCACAACAAGCAATTCAGGGAAGTGGAACAACAGCCAATTATTGCCTTTGTTTCCGAGGCACTGCTAAGTGCACTCATATATTGTAGGCCTTCCCGTCTTGACCCAAACAATAACATGTTCACACAATCTGTCTGACCTTTGACTGATTAAAATCATTATTTGTCACATGCACCGAATACAACTGGTGTAGACTTTACTGTGAAATGGAGCTATATAAAGGTAGTACCAGTACCAGATCAATGTGAAGAGGTACAAGTTGTTTGAGGTAGATATGTACACAAAGGCAGGCATCAGGATAGATAAGACTAAAATAAAGAACAGCGTAGCCACAGCAAAGGATGAGTGTAAAAGTGTGTGTGTGTATGTGTGTGTGTGTGTGTGTGTGTAATGTACATTACCGGTCAAAACTTTTAGAACACCTACTCTTTCAAGTGTTTTTCTTCATTTTTTACTATTTTCTAAATTGTACAATAATAGTGAAGACATCAAAACTATGAAATAACCCATATGGAATCATGTAGTAACCAAAACAGTGCTAAACGACTCTTCAAATGGCCACCCTTTGCCTTGAGGACAGCTTTGCACACTTTTGGCAATCTCTCAACCAGCTTCACCTGGAATGCACCTGGAATGCCCACCTATGCTGAGCACTTGTTGGCTGCTTTTTCTTCACAATGTTTTACACTTTTTTGTTGACTACATGATTGCATGTGTTTTTTCATAGTTTTGATGTCTTCACTATTATTCTACAATGTAGAAAATAGTAAAATAAAGAAAAACCCTTGAATGAGTAGGTGTTTAAAAACACTTTTGACTGGTAGTGTATGATTGTTTGTATTGTGTTGGTATGCGTTATCTGTGTGTGTGTTTTCTGCAGTGTGCGTAGTGTGTAGTGTGTGTGAAAAAAGCTACGTACTTTTTGGAGGAATGTCCTCTGGTCTGAGGAAACAAAAATAGAACTGTTTAGCCATAATGACCATCATTATGTTTGGAGGAAAAAGGGGGAGCCGCGTCACGGGGTGGGCAGCGTCATGTTGTGGGGGTGCTTTGCTGCAGGAGGGACTGGTGCACAAAATTAGATGGCATCATGAGTCAGGAAAAGTATCTGGATATATTGAAGGAACATCTCAAGACATCAGTCAGGACGTTCAAGCTCGGTCGCAAATAGGTCTTCCAAATGGACAATGGCTTAAGGACAACAAAGTCAATATATTGGAGTGGCCATCATAAAGCCCTGACCTCAATCTCATAGAAAATGTGTGGGCAGAACTGTAAAAGCGTGTGCGTGCAAGGAGACCTACAAGCCTGACTCAGCTACACCAGCTCTGTCAGGAGGAATGGGTCAAAACGTATTGTGGGAAGCTTGTGGAAGGCTACCCGAAACATTTGGCCCAAGTTAAACAATTTAAAGGCAATGCTACCAAATACTAATTGAGTGTATGTAAACTTCTGACCCACTGGGATGTGATGAAAGAAATAAAAGCTGAAATAAATCATTCTCTCTACTATTATTCGGACATTTCACATTCTTAAAATAAAGTGGTGTTCCTAACTGACCTAAGACAGGGAATTTTACCAGTATTAAATGTCAGAAATTGTGAAAAACTAGGTTGAAATGTATTTGGCTAAGGTGTATGTAAACCTCCGACTTCAACTGTAGTTTAGTGAGTGTGCATAGGGTCAGTGCAGATAGATTGGCTTCCATTAATTGACTATTTAGCAGTCTTATGGCTTGGGGTTAGTTAGAAACTGTCTCTGAGGTTGTTGGTCCGAGAGCCGATGCTCTGGTACGGTTTGCCGGACAGACGGTCTATGGCTTGGGTGGAATGGAGTCTTTGGCAATTTTTTGGGCCTTCCTCTGATACTGCCTGATATAGAGGTCCTGGATGGCAGGGAGCTCGGCCCCAGTGATTTACTAGGCTGTCCGCACCACTGTCTGTAGTGCTTTGCGGTCAAGGGTGTTGCCTGTTTCATACCAAGAGGTGATGCAGCCAGTCAAGATGCTTTCGATGGTGCAGCTGTAGAAACTTTTGAGGATCAAAGGGCCCATGCCAAATATTTTCAGGCTCCTGAGGGGGAAGAGGTGCTGCCATTCCCTCTTCACGACTGTGCGGATGTGTGTGGACCATGGTAAGTCCTTAGTGATGTGGACGCCAAGGAACTTGAAGCTCTCGACACGCTCCACAACAGCCCTGTCGATGTGGATGGGGGTTTGCTCTTCCCTCTTTCTCCTATAGTCCACAATCAGCTCATTGGTCTTACTGATGTTGAGGGAGAGGTTGTTGTCCTGACACCAGACTGCTAAGTTTCTGACCTCCTCCCTGTACTCTGTCTCATCTCCATCGGTGATCAGGAGTCGTGTGCGGTTCACCCCAGTCGTGGGTGAACAGGGAGTACAGGAGGGGACTAAGAACACACCTTGAGGGTCAGCGTGGAGGAGGTGTTGTTGCCTCCCCTCACCACCTGGGGCCAGCCAGGAAGTCCAGGATCCAGTTGCAGAGGGAGGTGTTTAGTCCCAGGGTCCCTAGCTTGATGATGAGCTTGGAAGGGACAATGGTGTTGAACACTGAGCTGTTGCCTATAAACAGCATTCTCAGTTATTTCCCCTCTTGTCCAGGTGGGAAAGGGCCGTGTGAAGTGCAACTGACATTGCATTATCTGTGGATCTGTTGGGGCAGTATGTGAATTGAAGTGGGTCTAGGGCGTCTGGGATGAGATGGTGTTGATATGTGTCACGACCAGCCTTTCAAAGCCCTTCATAATTACAGATGTGAGTGCTACAGGTATTCATTTAAGCAGGTTACCTCGATATGTTTCTTGGACCTGTAATATAACTTTTTGAAGCTTTTGTCCGACGTAACGCTGACCAGAATGAGCGTTTGGATATGTATACCAAACACGCTAACAAAAGGAGGTATTTGGACATAAATAACGGACATTATTGAACAAAACAAACATTTATTGTGGACCTGGGATTTCTGGGAGTGCTTTCTGATGTAGATCAAAGATAAAGGAATATTTATCATGTCATTTCTTGTTCATGTTGACGCCAACCTGGCGGTTATTGGGTATATATGTTTGGGGCGGCAGGGTAGCCTAGTGGTTAGAGTGTTGGACTAGTAACTGAAAGGTTACAAGTTCAAATCCCCGATCTGACAAGGTTCAAATCTGTCGTTCTGCCCCTGAACAGGCAATTAACCCACTGTTCCTAGGCCGTCATTGAAAATAAGAATTGGTTCTTAACTGACTTGCCCAGTGAAATTCTTCGATAGTACTTGTTAGATATTGCTGCACTGTTGGAACGAGAAGCACAAGCATTTCTCTACACCCGCAATAACATCTGCTAAAACACGTATGTGACCAATTTGATTTCATTTGATAACCCTTGATGGACTGTGTGTCAATTGGCAAGAAACAACACACCAAGAACTCGATGAAGCCAGGGCCTCTATTCACAAAGAGTCAGAGTGCTCATATAGGATCAGTTTGGCCTTTTAGATCTTAATGAATAAGATTACACGGACAGGGGGGGAACTGATCCTAGATTAGCACTCCTACTTGAATACAAGCCCCGGACACCCCAATGCCTCATGGAGTTCTACAGAGAAAGTCATAGAACTGAAGCCATTTTTCTTGCTAATTTCTCATCTTGCTGAATACGTACTGGCTGGATCTGACTTTGAGAAACGCACTGACACTTTTAAAACATTAAAACGCCATTAATCACTTTCTGGAACCTGTGAGGGAAGGATTTTCCTGGATGTAGACAAGGCGGGAATTCTTCTCGCTCTTAAGCGCTAAAACCTCTGAACCGATGCCCACTTTGAGTGATAGACAGCCGAGCACAGGTCAATCAAGCCTTTAAATTCTGAAAAGGCAATGAGTTGGCAGCCTGCTTGAAGGTAGTAGAGGATTTACGAGAGCGACTGACCGTCCGGGCTCTTTCTGGGCATTGTAGGGGAAACAGTGTTACATGCCAACACATTGGACCTGATGATGATGACAATTGGAACACTTACTCATTATCAACCACCTTATAAAAGGTCAACCCTCAAATTGGCTTTGGTTAAAAATGAGATCCGCGATAGGTGAAACAGCACCGCTGGCCGCCCCAGGCTCATTTGTTATTGTTCTGAGGAAATGAGCATCCCGCATCATGGTAAAAAATGTCAGCGTAGTACACACTCTGCTGTGCTATCGGGTGTGCAATGCTGTCCGAGGAACAAAAAAACAGTATTTGTTGTTTGAAGTAACGTCCTATGTAATATTGCAAAAGGACATGGCGGTTTCACCACTATGGATTCCAGCTTTAAGGAGAAGTTGGGAAAGAATTGGCTATTTTACACATGGGAAATGCAGTTGTATATTGGTATGACATGTTTAGGGCACTACACCTTATCTTCGCCTACAAAGACATAATTTTAGTGTGCTGATAAATCGAGGAGATATTGAAGAGATTTACTTCTAAGCTAATTTACAACTCTCAAATGAATTGCGGGCTGATGAACTTGAGATAATGAGAGTAGATTACATGGTGTCCTTGATAAGAGCAATTAGCATTAGTCTTTGGAGCCCAAGTGGTGCAGGGAGGATGGGGGAGCTGAGATTTAGGAAGGGAGATAGGGTGGGGGGGATTTTGGGGGGATTGAAGAGGTTTATGATGTGATGGGAGGAAATGCGTGGGAAAACCTGACGGTAACTTCAAAGCACTAAACTATTTATAACCCCCTCATCCCTGAACCCCCCCCCCTTCCCCACTTCAACATAGACATAGCAGACCCCCCCCCACCATTTTAAGTGAGGATTACCAGAGACATTGGCCTCATTGTTTTTTTTGTTTTTTCTATTTAACTAGGAAAGTCAGCTAAGAACAAATTCTTAGTTACAATGATGGACTACCAAAAGGCAAAATGCCTCCTGTGGGGGAGGGAGCTGGGATAAAAACTAAAAACAATTTAATAAAAATATAGGACAAGAAAGACCACACCACATAAAGAGAGACCTAAGACAACAACATAGCATGGCAGCAACACATGACAACACAGCATGGCAGCAACACATCATGACAACATGGCTACCGACGAAGTATCATTGTGAATCTCACACCCACCGTCATCACTTCTGCGAGCAGGACTTGCTAATCGACCTGGCCCGGGTATCCTGGAAGGATATTGATCTCATTCCGCCAGTAGAGGATGCCTGGTTGTTCTTTAAAAGTCATTTCCTCAACATCTTAAAGAAGCATGCCCCTTCCAAAAAATGTAGAACTAAGAACAGATATAGCCCTTGGTTCACTCCAGTCCTGACTGCCCTCGACCAGCACAAAAACATCCTGTGACTGCACTAACATCGAATAGTCCCCGCGATATGAAACTGTTCAGGGAAATCAGGAACCAATACACACAGTCAGTTAAGAAAGCAAAGGCTAGCTTTTACAAACAGAAATGTGCATCCTGCAGCTCTAACTCCAAAAGGTTTTGGGACACTGTAAAGTCCATGGAGAATAAGAGCACCTCCTCCTTGCTGCCCACTGCACTGAGGCTAGGTAACACTGTCACCACCGATAAAATCAACGATAATTGGGAACTTCAATAAGCATTTCTCTACGACTGGCCATGCTTTCCTCCTGGCTACGCCAACCCCGGCCAACAGCTCCGCACCCCCTGCAGCTACTTGCCCAAGGCTCCCCAGCTTCTCCTTCACCCAAATCCAGATAGCTGATGTTCTGAAAGAGCTGCAAAATCTGGACCCCTACAAATAAGCTGGGCTAGACAATCTGGACCCTTTCTTTCTAAAATGATCCACCGACATTGTTGAAACCCCTATTTACTAGTCTGTTCAACCTCTCTTTCGTATAATCCGAGAATCCTAAAGATTGGAAAGCTGTCGTGGTCCTCGCCCTCTTCAAAGGGGGTGACACTCTAGACCCAAACTGTTACAGACCTATATCCATCCTGCCCTGCCTATCTAAAGTCTTCGAAAGCCAAGTTAACAAATAGATCACTGACCATTTTGGATCACGCCGTACCTTCTCCGCTGTGCAATCTGGTTTCCGAGCTCGTCACGGGTGCACCTCAGCCACGCTCAAGGTACTAAACGATATCATAACCTCCATCGATAAAAGGCAGTACTGTGCAGCCGTCTTCAATGCCATTACAACTCTCCTTCCGTGGCCTCCAACTGCTCTTAAATGCAAGTCAAATTAAATGCATGCTCTTCAACCAATCGCTGCCCGCACCTGCCCGCCCGTCCAGCATCACTATTCTGGACGGTCCTGACTTAGAAAATGTGGACAACTACAAATACCTAACTTCTGGTTAGACTGCAAGCTCTCCTTCTAGACTCATATTAAACATATCCAATCCAAAATTAAATCTAGAACCAGCTTCCTATTTTGCAACAAGGCATCCTTCACTCATGCTGCCAAACATACCCTCATAAAACTGACCATCCTACCGATCCTCGACTGCGGCAATGTAATTTACAAAATAGCCTCCAACAGTCTACTCAACAAATTGTATGCAGTCTATCACAGTGCCATCCGTTTTGTCACCAAAGCCCCATATACTACCCACCACTGCGACCTGTACACTCTCGTTGGCTGGCCCTTGCTTCATACTCGTTTCCAAACCCACTGTCTCCAGGTCATTTACAAGTCTCTGCTAGGTAAAGCCTCGCCTTATCTCAGCTCACTGGTCACCATAGCATCACCCACCCATAGCACGCGCTCCAGCAGTCATATCTCACTGGTCGTCCCCAAAGCCAATTCTTCCTTTGGCCGCCTCTCCTTCCAGTTCTCTGCTGCCAATGACTGGAACAAACTGCAAAAATCACTAAAGCTGGAGACTCTTACCTCCCTCACTAGCTTTAAGCACCAGCTGTCAGAGCAACTCACAGATCACTGCACCTGTACATAGCTCATCTGTAAATTAGCCCATCCAATCTACCTCATCTCCATACTGTATTTATTTATTTATTTATCTTGCTCCTTTGCACCCCAGTATCTCTACCTGCACATTCATCTTCTACACATTCTACCATTCCAGTGTTTAATTGCTATATTGTAATTACTTCGCAAACCATGGCCTATTTATTGCCTTACCTCATTTGCACACGCTGTATATAGATTTTTCTATTGTGTTATTGACTGTACGCTTGTTTATCCCATGTGCAATTCTGTGTTGTTGTTTTTGTCGCACTGCTTCGTTTTATCTTGGCCAGGTCGCAGTTGAAAATGAGATCTTGTTCTAAACTGGCCTACCTGGTTAAATAAAGGTGGAAATAAAATTACGTTACGTTATTTCCTTTATAAGATCAGTTGGCTCAGAGGTGACAGAAAACAAAATGGAAGGAGTCATTAGCGTTACGTTACAGTAATAACCTTCTCCTCTACAAATGGATGATGGGCTATCTAGCTCTCTGCTGCACCACACACACACACACACACACACACACACACACACACACACACACACACACACACACACACACACACACACACACACACACACACACACACACACACACACACACACACACACACACACACACACACACACACACACACACATTCCTAGATTCATAGCCACAGGAAGAGGCTGCCCAGTATCGTGTTTCTCACACAAGACGGTCGGAGGAGTCGACTTGTGATATTTCTGTCACTTCCCTTAATACAATACACTTCAGAATATCAACTAGCTGAGAGAAGAGGGGAGAATGGATCTTGTCCCTATGTACATTTGACCCGCGATTTAGAGCAAAACACTTGGGTGAACTGTTGTAATCATTGATTATTCTAATTCTATAGTTAGAATATAATAGTGGCCACTTTGAACACAGTGTTGTTTGACATGACAATGAATGAAAATGCCAGGGAGGAGTTGTGACGGGATAGGAACCAAACTGTTTCCTAGGGGATCCTATAATCTTTGCCTACATTAAAGGTTTTCTCGTAGCAACTTCATGTAGCTAACATATTCATGCTTCACATATTTCTTTTGGATTTAGAAGATACTGTTGCACAAACAACATGCTGATTTAGTCCTACACCATCACTGGTATTATCAGGCTGTATAGTTAGTTACGTTTGCTCTGACTCAGTACATTTATTAGCTAACGTAAACTCACGTAAACTCGTACATCGCCTTGGTCCGTACAATTGCCCTTATTTTAGCACCCCAAAAACGTAATACTTCCAGATCAACTGTAATGTCAATACCATTGTAAAGCAGAATTTCTCCCCTTTCCAACAGAATCAATTATATGACCTAAACACTGCCCGTTTCTGCATAATTCAAGCAGGCAATGAGCAGAGGAACAACAAACACACTCCTTGAGTGACAGGGGGCGGGGATAGGTCTGTGTGGAACGCGGCATGGAGAGAGAGAGAGACAGAGATGACTCAAGTGGCGGAGTAGACTATCAAAAATGGACATTACACATGGCGTATCACTTTTAACAAACCAAACATTCAAATACCGTTATAGAAGGTAAAGTAAAAACCCTAACTGGTCCGTGCATCAATACCGGCATATCATAAAATACGGTATACCAACCAGCCCTAGTCCAAAATGGCATGCTATTCTTTACTTAGGGATAGGCCACTAAGTTAACATTAGTGTACTATATGGGGAATAGGGAGCCATTTGAGATGCATTAAGAGCCTCTATCTGACAGAAGAGTGGGTTTGACATGTTGCTCAATCGCTTAACTCACACCTCCGGTATCCCCCTGCTCATTGCTCGGTCTGTGTACATGTGGCCGAGGGCAATGGTGAAAGAAGAGAGGGGGGGTGTATGTGACATGTTACAAGCTACATAACTTTATGGGAAAGACAGCTGCAACATAGATCAGTATATTTCCATGTACGTGTATGGATTGGGTGTGTGTGTACATTGCTAAATCCGTGACCATATGGTGGTTGCGTTGCATGAAATAAAACATTTTTTACGAGCAAATCTCCCAACTTCCCTTGTCCAAACACCTCCGATTGAAAATAAGAGCTTTTACCTGAGAGAAAGTGGTGACATGACATCTCCGTCTGTGTACTCTGTAGCTAGGCCAAGGGTAATGGTGATGGCTTGAGTTAGCTGTTAGCATATGGCGTGGATTAGCTACTGTTAGCCTCTGCACATCTGGAGGAGCCAGGCAGCGACTGTGTGTGAACACTGAGTACACACTGCTTGTTCTGGGAAGGGTAGTGCACACGTATGCACACTCATGTACATGCACACACGCATGAATGGAGGAACAAAGAAACACACACACACACAACGTTTGGGAGGTTTGAGCCTGTGAAAGCCTGTCTCGTTATCCCCGTAATGGGCCAGAGGACGTGTGGAAGAGGCCAGAGCTCTTGTAATCTTAACGTCTGTACGTGCTTGTTTATTTTTGTTTTGACACACTTTCATGCTCGACTTGTTTACTGGGGGGCACTGGGGTGAGGGTGTTGTGTGAAAGTAAGAGGGATGAAAATATTAGCTGAAGTACAGGTTTTTTTTCACGATACGAGAGATTTAATGACCTTGCTACTATTGTACTTAGGAGAAACACGTCTTTCCAAGGTAGAATAGCCCTGGCCATCTCTTTTAAAATGGACAGAAAGACCCGAATGTACAGAAGTAATTAGCTGATGTTAAAATAACCAGTTAAAAAGGTTGAACCTCAGCCACTGTAAAGTGCTTGAAAAGTCATTCTTACAAGGAGAAAGAGCGAGAGAGAAATGCTTCACAAACAGGCTCTTTGGAAGGAAAACGGCTTGGTTTCTTAGCTCAGTTGAGGCTCATTATTTATTTATTTTCATCCTGGCCTCCACATCAAAACATGCCTTTCCCACCCAGATGGAAGCCAAGGGCATGGCCCACGGATACTAAGAGAAAATGAGAAGAGAAAAATCTCTGACCGAGAAGATCCTTGGTTTGCGTCATGTGGCCCAAGTTGTTGAAATGTATTTTCTTATTTTTTTGCCAGTTGTAAAAAAATAAAAACTTGTAGACTCCCATCTTATTTTCTTAATTTTCACATAATGTATGCTGTAGCTTAGATCCTATTTTGTGTTGTGCCCTCTATCGGATGAGACACAAAATATGTTTTTGAATATAGGGTGGGTGTCATGGTTAGGCTGATAAATTGACTAAAATGGGAATACAATTGAAATTCAAACTTTCAAATGGTACCACAAAGATGGTTGGAGGTCCACACATCAAGAAAATGTTTATTTGTTTATTTGGATCCCCATTAGCTTTGCAGAATCAGCAGCTAGTCTTCCTGGGGTCTCTAAAAAAAGTACACAACAAAACACTGACACATTGAACAGGCACACAAATGGAAAATACGATATACCATTTTTTTGTTAATACTAAAAATACAACTTAAATAAAGTGTTGACTTGAATGGTAATATGCGTTGTTTTAAATTATACGGTCAATCCTACATATGAAACCTATTGAAGTCATAGAAATATAGATAATAGAATAGACTTGACCATTTAAGTTGACATTTGATGGTTGGTGGATCTGCAGTCTTCTTTGTGGTAATAATTAGAAGTTGGAATTCATTAAAAAATGTGCAGTGGTCTGAAGGGATAGGTCCATTCTATTTCTATGATTGAAGTGACACCCGACCCTGTGTTCAAGAGCAAAAGAAATCTCAGATGATGCAAATCAGGAAAAAAAAGTAGAGTTTACATGTTTTTAGTTAATTGACGTTAAAGTTTTAAAAATTAAAATGTTCCTAATATATACATTTATATATATATATATATATATTTTTTTTAAATAATAAAATAGTTTGACAACACTGTTTGTACACTGTTAAATGATATCAAACACCTGTTTATGTTTTCCAGTGATGAAGACATGTCTCATGGTATGGTGGGGTATGCAAAAACAGTCAACTGCGAGCATCTTTATCTCCTGAATGTATTGGCATTCAGGGCCAAAAAGTCACTTTCTGGTCACTTTTCACGGGCAAAAGTTTTGTTGAAATCAAAAGGGATGCTGTCAAAAAGTTGTTGAATTCAAATGGTTCTACCCATTCTGAATGTGTTGTGTTATATGTGGACTTGTGTGTGTCTTTGGATGATAGAGCTCTATAAAACATCTCCCAGCATCCAGTTTCTCAGCGATTCATTTTTCAAGAATAATATACAGGTAGGAGGAGGTGGATATTCTATTCTCGTCGCTGTGTGCAATTCAAACAGATCTCCACAAAATATTCACTTGGTTCAGATTTGATGCTTGTTGTGTAGCCCAGAGAGAGTGTGGTAGAAAGGGGGGGGGTGGGTATAGAGGGTGTAATAGGTTTAAGTAAGATAGTAGGAGAGTGTAGTTGTGCATTTGGTTTCTGATTTAAAATGTGAGCTGTGGAGAACATCTTGAACAATCTGGCCATAAATTACCATGTACTCTTATAATCTCCACACGGCACAGCCAGAAGAGGACTGGCCACCCCTCATAGCCTGGTTCCGCTCTAGGTTTCTTCCTAGGTTCCTGCCTTTGTTGGGAGTTTTTCCAAGCCGCCGTGCTTCTACATCTGCCTTGCTTGCTGTTTGGGGTTTTAGGCTGGGTTTCTGTTTAGCACTTTGTGACATCTGCTGATGTAAAAAGGCTTTTATATACAAATGTGATTGATTGATTGATGGAGCCCAGAGAGAGTGCTGTGAAAAGGGATAGAGCGAGAGAGGGAGGGAGGGATAGAGGGGAGAGATGAAAGGAGGGAGATGGGGAGGCAGCGATGGAGAGAGATTGATAGAGAGAGATGGAGGGATGGCTGGAGGGAGGGAGAGGTCATAGAGTGCAGTGTGTGTAAGTGGATGTGCACCACATGCTCCAAGGCCAGGTCTTTATAACACCTTGATCATTTACATTTACATTTAAGTCATTTAGCAGACGCTCTTATCCAGAGCAACTTACAAATTGATGACCTACTGACCCCAAACACCAGGTGTATCCTCCTCCCTGACGCCTTTAAAGCCTGATCATACCCCTGTGTGTGTGTGTGGGGGGGGGGGGTTGCTGCCAGATTAGGATACATACACAATGACCCTTGTACAGTTGAAGTCGGAAGTTTACATACACTTAGGTTGGAGTCAATAAAACTCGTTTTTCAACCACTCACAGACACAATGACTATTTAGCAAACTATAGTTTTGGCAAGTCGGTTAGGACATCTACTTTGTGCATGACACAAGTACTTTTTCCAACAATTGTTTACATACAGATTATTTAACTTAGAATTCACTGTATCACAATTCCAGTGGGTCAGAAGTTTACATACACTATGTTGACTGTGCCTTTAAACAGCTTGGAAAATTCAAGAAATTATGTCATGGGTTTAGAAGCTTCTGAAAGGCTAATTGACATCATTTCAGTCATTTAGAGGTGTTCCTGTGGCTGTATTTCAAGGCCTACCTTCAAACTCAGTGCCTCTTTACTTGACATCATGGGAAAATCAAAAGAATTCAGCCAAGACCTCAGAAAATAATTGTAGACTTCCACAAGTCTGGTTCATCCTTGGGAGCAATTTCCAAACGCCTGAAGGTGCCGCGTTCATCTGTACAAACAACAGTACGCAAGTAAAAACACCATGGGACCACGCAGCCGTCATACCGCTCAGGAAGGAGACGCCTTCTGTCTCCTAGAGATGAAAGTACTTTGGTGCAAAAAGTGCAAATCAATCCCAGAACAACAGCAAAAGACCTTGTGAAGATGCTGGAGGAAACCGGTACAAAAGTATCTATATCCACAGTAAAAGGAGTCCTACATCGACATAACCTGAAAGGACGCTCAGCAAGGAAGAAGTGGCTCCAAAACCGCCATAAAAAAAGACAGACTACGGTTTGCAACTGCACATGAGGACAACGAAGAACAAGCCGAAGAACACCATCCCAACCATGAAGCACAGGGGTGGCAGCATCATGTTGTGGGGTGCTTTGCTGCACGGGGTACTGCTGCACTTCACAAAATAGATGGCATCATGAGGGAGGAAAATGATCTGTAATATATTGAAGCAACATTTCAAGACATCAGTCAGGAAGTTAAAGCTTGGTCGCAAATGGGTCTTCCAAATGGAAAATTGAGTGTATGTAAACTTCTGACCCACTGCGAATGTGATAAAATAAATAAAAGCTGAAAAAAAAAATTCTCTATTCTCTATAATTCTGACATTTCACATTCTTAAAATAAAGTGGTGATCCTAACTGACCTAAGACAGGGAATTCATACGAGGATTAAATGTCAGGAATTGTGAAAAACAGAGTAAATGTATTTGGCTACGGTGTGTGTAAACTTCAGACTTCAACTATATGTGTGTGTTTGTGTGTGCAAATTGTCTCTGTACTGACAAATTACAAAGAGACATGCTACATGCCAGCAGGTGTGTAGGAGTATGTGTAAAAGTGTGTATGTGTGCCTGCCTGCCTAATGCGCTGTAACGGCACAATTACATATGGGCATTCCCATGCAAAATGACCCATGAGCACCAACATGTAAGGTTCATAGGATTATGTCAAACTGGGTGTCAAATGAAAGATAAGAGTCTATATTCGTGAGAAATGAAAGGATATATGCATATATGCTTTTTAATTTTAATTTTTTACAATTTTCCACCCGAAAAAAAATGCAAATAAGCAAAGGCTTTGATTTATTATCAAACAGATGTCAAACGGGTCTTAGACAACAACTACCAGAAAAAGTACTGAAAGGTATCGGAAATACATCAACACACAATAATGTTAAAGTAAGGTCCCCTGCAAACTAATATCAACACATATTTTTGCAGAAAGTTCACAGAAGTAACAAGTAAAGGTAGACCTTGTAATGAACTTCGTCTGCTGTTAGAAGAGAGGCAGACCGAAATGCAACGTGTAGGTTACTCATGACCTTTAATAAAGAATAAAGCGGTACATGAAATAATAGAAAATACAAAAACAACAAACAAGTGAAACAAATTACAGCCTATCTGGTGACTAACACAAAGACAGGTACAATCACCCACGAAATACGCGCACTCAGGCTACCTAAATACGGTTCCCAATCCGAGACAACTAGAATCAGCTGACTCCAATTAGGAATCGCCTCAGGCAGCCAAGCCTAACTAGACACACCCCTACTAATACACACTCCTAATTAATACAAACCCCAATACGAAATACAACATAAACCCATGTCACACCCTGGCCTACCCAAACATATAACAAAAACACAAGATACAATGACCAAGGCGTAACAGAACCCCCCCCCCCTAAGGTGCGGACTCCGGGACGCACCTCAAGAGCATAGGGAGGGTCCGGGTGGGCGTCTGTCCATGGTGGCGGTTCTGGCTCGGGACGTGGACCCCACTCCATTAATGTCCTAGTTCCTCCCCTTCGCGTCCTAGGATAATCCACCTTCTCCGCCGACCATGGCCTAATAGTCCTCACCCTGATCCCCACATAACTGAGGGGCAGCTCGGGACCGAGGGGCAGCTCATAGCATAACACGGTGCCTGCCCGGTCTCTCTAGCCCAACGGTGAGCACAGGGAGTATGCGCAGGTCTCCTACCTGGCATAACTATTCTCCCTTCTAGCTCCCCCCCAATAATTGTTTTGGGCTGTTTTTCCGGTTTCCTTGCCAACCGTGTTCCCTCGTATCGTCGGCTCCTATCTCCCGCTGCCTCTGCTCTCCTTAGTGCCTCCACCTGTTCCCGTGGGAGGCGATCTCTTCCGGCCAATATCTCCTCCCAAGTGTAACAACCTTTACCATCCAATACGTCTTCCCATGTCCATTCTCCAAATAATTCATCCACCCTTTGCTGCTCTAGCTGTCGCTGCCTGTTTAAACCAGCGCCTCTCCGTTTTTCCAGGATGTCTTTTTCGTTGATTCGATTCGCCTGTAGCCCTCTTCGCATTGCTGTAGGGAATCCCAGGCGGGCTCCTGCACACGCACTGGGTCGGCTGCCCACCTGTCGATTTCTTCCCACGTCGTATAATCCATATCGTCCTCCTTCAACACCTGCCAGTTCACACGCTGCTCGGTCTGTGAATCGTGGTGGGTGATTCTGTACTCATGCCTTTTAATGAAGCTAAAGCGGTACATGAAATAATAGAAAATACAAAAACAACAAACAAGTGAAACAAATTACAGCCTATCTGGTGACTAACACAAAGACAGGTACAATCACCCACGAAATACAACGCGCACTCAGGCTACCTAAATACGGTTCCCAATCCGAGACAACTAGAATCAGCTGACTCCAATTAGGAATCGCCTCAGGCAGCCAAGCCTAACTAGACACACCCCTACTAATACACACTCCTAATTAATACAAACCCCAATACGAAATACAACATAAACCCATGTCACACCCTGGCCTACCCAAACATATAACAAAAACACAAGATACAATGACCAAGGCGTGACAGACCTAACAATTACTTATTGGAAACGGAATTTTGAACCAAACATAGATGTCTATGATTGGTTCAGATTTGGTCTTGTCCGGACCAACCAAATGTGCTCTTGTTTAGGGACAGAGCACATTACAATAATAGCCAGTGTGTAGAATTATACTTAAATATGCAAAGTAAGGATATTGCAAATTTCTACCTTTGTGTACTTATTCAGGATACATCACAATGAAGAGAGTGATATTAATTTTGTATAAATATGCATTAATTATAGTACAGATCAGGCACTAATGCTGTAATTCTGTTTCTGTAAATCCTTTACCGGATGCAAATCTACTTCAGCTGCTGTAGTCAAATAACCTACATTTACTGGAATTCTGTTACCAAACTTTGCATCAGCACAGTTTTTGTGACATTTTCCTGTCTGAAGTAGTCCTTGTGGATAGTGGAGTTGTATGGTTTAATTAAACTTTGAAAATCAATTGTTTTATGTTTTGGCATACATTCTAAAAGTGAGAAAGAAAATCGTAATAAAAAGCCGGAGTAAAGGTAAAAACGGTGTGCTTTTTAACTTGTAAAATCCCCGGGGGGGGGTGATTTAGATATCAGGAAATGTGCCAAGCCAGTTGAAATGGTAATGGGACATGTAAAATCCCCT
This sequence comes from Oncorhynchus gorbuscha, assembly GCF_021184085.1. Classification (NCBI taxonomy): domain Eukaryota; kingdom Metazoa; phylum Chordata; class Actinopteri; order Salmoniformes; family Salmonidae; genus Oncorhynchus; species Oncorhynchus gorbuscha. The sequence goes on from NC_060188.1 coordinate 29,930,522, forward strand.
GCTTAGCCAGCAGATCGAGGAACAAAAGCCCCATAGAGCTGTAGCCTTCCAGGAGCCCTGAACATGACGAATGCTGCTGGGACCAACGCTGGGGCAGGGGGGGGGCAGAGGACTCCCCTGGCACAACTCCACCCCAACCCCATGAAGGCCTGGAGATATTGATATGGGGTGGGGGATTAGAGTAGAGGAGATATCATCACCATTTCAAAGTTGGGGGGGTAGTATAGAGGGTGAACTCCTGTTCCCCGCCTTCGCTCTCCTTCTCCCTCCCTCCCTCCCTCCCTCCCTCCCTCCCTCCCTCCCTCCTTCGCTCTCCTTCTCCCTCCCTCCCTCCCTCCCTCCTTCGCTCTCCTTCGCTCTCCTTCTCCCTCCCTCCCTCCCTCCCTCCCTCCCTCCTTCGCTCTCCCTCCCTCCCCCTCCCTCCCTCCCTCCCTCCCCCTCCCTCCCTCCCTCCCTCCCCTCCCTCCCTCTCTCCTCCCCTCCCTCCCTCCCTCCCTCCCCTCCCTCCCTCCCTCCCTCCCTCCCTCCCTCCCTCCCTCCCTCCTCCCTCCCTCCCCCCTCCTCTCCTTCTCCCTCCCTCCCTCCCTCCCTCCCTCCCTCCTCTCCCTCCCTCCCTCCCTCCTCCCCTCCCTCCCTCCCTCCCTCCCTCCTCCCTCCTTTGCTCTCCCTCCCTCCCTCCCTCCTTTCCCGCCCTCCCTCCCTCCCTCCCTCCCTCTCCTTCTCCCTCCCTCCCTCCTCTCCCTTCCCCTCCCTCCCCTCCCTCCCTCCCTCCTTTGCCCTCCCTCCCTCCCCCTCCCTCCCTCCCTCCCTCCCTCGACCTCCAGGGCCCCCGCTGGACTAATCGATCTCTGTGGACGGAAATGGAGAAAAAAAACAACCGCCATCATCTCCCGCCGGACACAGAGAAGATGAGAGGGAGGGAGGGAGGCAAGGAGCGAGAGAACGATGAGAGGCAGCGCGATAAAAGAAAGAGAGCACGTGAGCAAGGAGAAGAGAGACCAGGAGGCCTCCCGGGTGGTGCAGTGGTCTAAGGCACTGCATCACAGTGCTAGCTGTGCCACCAGAGACTCTAGGTTCGAGCACAGGCTTTGTCGCAGATGGCCGCGACCGGGAGGTCCGTGGGGCGACGCACATTTGGCCCAGCCTCGTCCAGGTTAGGGAGGGCTTGGCCGGCAAGGATATCATTGTCTCATTGCGCACTAGCAACTCCTGTGGCGGGCCTGGCGCAGTGCACGCTGACCAGGTCACCAGGTGTACGGTGTTTCCTCTGATCTGACACATTGGTGCGGCTGGCTTCCGGGTTTTATGTGCGTTGTGTCAAGAAGCAGTGCGGCTAGGTTGGGTTGTGTTTCGGGGGACGCATGGCTCTTGACCTTCACCTGGTCCTTCTGTAGCTGAGTCCGTAACGCCAGGGTAGTGGGTTCAATCCCGCCACCCATACGTGATGAGACAAGACTGTAACTGCTACCAAATGGCATACCTCTCCTGAAAGTTGGGGAGAGAAAAGACTGTAATCCCCCAATTGGATACCACGAAAAAAAAAAAAAAAAAAAAAAAAAATCAGGAGGGACATTCTGATCCACAAACAGACCCGTTAGCCTGACCCCCCCCCCCTCCATCCTCCCCCAGGGCTGGGCCGGCAGGCCCTGTGGGAAGGCTTTGTAATGGGGGCCCGAGCAGGAAGACTCTGTTACATCACTCATTATGTACATCGCACTGGGGGGGGGGGGGGGGACGACACAGCCACAAAGCTGTGAGCTCAACTCCACCCTGTACCAGACCGACCCAGGACATTGTTGCAGCTCTCTGGTGGCTAGCAAAACAGTGCAGATTCTGGAACAAGCCTAGATATCCATTAGTTACACACATGTGTTGTAGGACTATGAGCTCCAGGTCTATTAGATGACAGCTCCTAGAGGCTGGTTGTTACCCTGTCACAAAATGGAACAGAATAAGAATAAAATAATATGCCAGATGTTTTTATCCTAAACGAATCACAGTCATGCATACATTTTGAATATGGGTGATCCTGGGAATCCTGCCGTTTCAAGGTTTATAGAGGACCACACTGATGAACGTCCTCTCTATGCAGATACACGCAACAACATGTTCCATAGTGTAAATGTATACCTCTATCTGTATCTGTATTTCTCTGCAGTGTGTGTCAGTGGTGGTTTTGGGTAGGGGTCAATGGAGGACGCTGGCCAGGGGATAGAGAGGTCATCCTTTACCAAAAAGGACAACAGCTTCCCATAAAGCCCCTGATCTCTGTCAACAACAGCATCAGCGGGGGGCCCTGGCCCAGAGCCCCGGGGGCCCATCTCAGGGACAATACACAACCCAGCCAGGGCCAGTGAGAGAAGAGAGAAAGTGAGCAGCAGCACTGGTTAACCCCTCAGCGCCATGCATATCAATAGGAGCCGGGCTCAGTAGCTAGCGATTTGCATTCAGATGCGGAAGGCGTCCTCCCATTGATTCTCAACGAGCTCCTAATGTCTGTGGACTTTAAGGTTGTCCGCAAGCTTCCCAGCCGAAACCGAAACTCCCTTCATACATTATGGCCACATGATGTGAGGTTGTTGTTCAGTTCGAGACGATTACTCTCCTGATAGTGAATTACCTCGATGCAAAGTAGACAGCAGAATTACTACACGAGCAGCTCAGGCCACAGCAACAGCAGCAGGGAGGTGAATAACTGTAAAATACGATGGATAATTGGACTTTGGAGGCTTTTCAGGTTTGCAAAAAGCGTTTCAAAGACTGAGGGGAGAGATCAGAACAGAAGGAGCAATAATGAGGGAGAGGAGAGAAGGTTGATTTAAAGATGAAGCAGCATTAGTAGGCCTACATTACAGACAGAGGGACAGAGGCGGGGGAGGAAACCAACTATCCCGTACCTCACTGGTCCTGCCTCTGTTGGTGGACCCTGACACATTCACTAGTCTGACAACGTATAACCAGGCCATCCGAAACAGCACACAAAACTCCTCTCTCTCTCTCTCTCTCTCTCTCTCTCTCTCTCTCTCTCTCTCTCTCTCTCTCTCTCTCTCTCTCTCTCTCTCTCTCTCTCTCTCTCTCTCTCTCTCTCTCTGGGCCTGTCCATTGTAGCTCCCCCTGTCTTTTGAATCCCACACACATTGTTTTATTCAGATCCAAATCTCAAGATCAGCTGTCCCCTTTGGATTGCAGTAATCTCTCCCTCTCCGTCGCACGCACACACGCACACACGCACGCACGCAGGCAGCCAGCCAGCCAGCCAGCCAGCCAGCCAGCCAGCTGCTTCAAATCTCTCTCTCTCCCTTTCTCTCTTCTATTCATTCACAATATCAATCCTTAACACATAGCCAGCTGCTTCAAAACAATTCTCAACTATCGGTAAAGTTCACAAAAATGTTTTTATGAATGCAGATATTCTGCACTTCCTTATCTTGCCCTACAATCTGATACCAACTATGAAGTCATTGTGTTTGGAATAACTAGACACTGAGGTTTTCCAGTAGGGAAGGATTTAGTAGAAAAAGCATGCAGTGGGTGTTTCGCCAAAAGGGCTAATTAAATTTGACAGACTCATGTAACATGTGTGTGTATTGAGAAACGTATTAGTACTGGACGGGGAATCCCCACAGCACATGGCATCCTGCCTGTTTCCGTTCCACACACACACACACACACACACACACACACACACACACACACACACACACACACACACACACACACACACACACACACACACACACACACACACACACACACACACACACACACACACACACACACACACACACACACACACACACACACACACACACACACACCTCTCTGACGGGTCAATTCCCATCAGCCTAGCAGCTGCAGACCAAGGGGGAGAAGTGTGTGTGCATGTTCTTGCGTGCGTGTGTCTGTGCAGGACAGGAACAAACACTGTGACCCAGGATCTACTTGGCTCGCTCCGCCCCTGGTCACTTCCCACTAGGAGAGCCACTATAGTTTGCCTTCCATCCACTCCCTCATTTTACATTGACATTTTAGTCATTTAGCAGAAACTCTATATTTTCATA